>NC_056750.1:333569342-333694342 GCF_019279795.1 Protopterus annectens
TGACTGGATGCAATGTTTGGACCTCCATGATGTGTATTTGCAGATCAAGACATCCAGGGCATCCTGGAGGATGTTCGACATTAGGTCAATGTTGCAATAGCCTAAGCTAATTAGGGGTTATGTCTTGTCAAGGATATGACCAACGGGATAGCTTTTCAAAGCTTAAGGGCACCTTCCCTCACTAATTGCTAGCAACTCAAGCAGAGTTCCATATAAAAGTGCAATTAGTGCCAAAAACTGCAGAACGTTCTTGACAGAAGTGCACTCCTGCCGACTTTGAGACTCCTTGATTCTATGAAGCTGAACAAGTAAGCTCCCTGCTGAAGAAAAGCTTCCACCACTTCAGTTTTTTCTGAGGAAAAGTAGTATTGTTTTCTGTGAAATTCCATTTTTATCTAAAAAGGTGCATTTTTAGAGTCATTACTCGTCAGGGGTGTTTTACTTGGAAAAGCTTATGTGAACTGTCTTTTTTTTTGTTTTGTTTTTTATTGTACAGAAGTATGCAATAAGGGCAAGACTTGGTAGTGTGTGTGTGTGTGTGTGGGGGGATCAGTGATTCTGACCTCTTCTTTGAGTAAACTTTACCAACTCCTCCAGACTTCACTTCCCTCTCTGACATTTCTTTCTCAGACATAGTATGGAACATTTACCAGTCTCTTCAGTTCTTTCCCCTCTTGCAGGAAGAAACTTTCTAGGGAGTCTTTGGGTGTCAATATAGCTCCTTCTGTACGTCAGCCACCAACAGATGACTCTGCTCTGGACAGACTTAGCTCTCCCTGGTTCTGCTGGTGTTGCACCTACAGCCAGCCGCTAAGGACTGGGGGTCTTTTGTGGCTGTAGGGATGTCTCCTATGGGCAAGGGATCCTGGGGGGAAGGGGGGGGGTTTAGGTTTATCAATGTCTAACACTTAACTGGAAAGGGATGTCTTATCCCCAGGGTAGTGTGGTTGCTTTGGGTCAGTCTTTTTACAGGGAATCATCCAGGAAAATAAAGCAGAACATTAAAAGCATTTCTTGTCCTGTCAATTTCTCTGGATGGGAAATACTTGCTGGGGGTTTACTAGTGAACGGATTTCTTGTTTTCATTTGATTAACTTCCTCTTGCAGAAAGGATTTCCACTCTTTCTGGCATAGATTTTCAGTCAGAGGAACAGGAATTGGTGAGAGAATGTTGGGCTTCAATGTTTTTTTCACTAACTAAAGATTCTGATGAAAGTGTTGCTTCAGATTTCCCTGAAGAATTCCTGTCTTCGTCTAAAGACTTTAAGAGGAAAGCGGTATTTCAGTGGACACTAAATGAAACTCATACTTCCCAGCAAAAGTCTTATTACAGTTGGATATTTCACTACCTGCAAATGTCCCCTCCTGTTTATGCTTTTGTGGAGGTTTTTATTACAGCTTGCATTTTAACTGACAGTCAGTACCCCCTGCTCTTGAAAGTCTGACATGGTTATACAAGGTTCCTCAAAGTCACAAATGTCTGTTTCCAACCCTAAAGCAGATGTTACATTGATTTCCTTCGCTGAAACTGCTTCTGCTAAATGGACTGGAAATGCAAACCTACTGCCCCCCCCCCCCCCCCCCCCCAACAATGGAAAGTTTTTTGACAGGTATGGGTGGGGGTGTATATTCTGCCACTTTTAACAAACATTTAGAATTATAATCTGCCAGATTAACATTAAAGTTTATTTCCATATATTGAGAACAGGAAAACGTAACTGTTAGCATTCCTTCTTTTCAAGTAAGGAATTTCTTGAATGCCTGTATTTTTTTCTGCTTCTCGTGCAGTTAAACATTGCTTAAAGTGCTTCTGTGATGCTGCTGACACCGTCTTCAGATCTGCTGCTTCTGGTCAGTCATAAGATTTGTTTGGTCGCATTCTCAAAATTTACCAAATATTTGGCCTTCCAAGATGGGTGCACACTGAGTAACACCTTAATTTCAGCTCCCAGTGATAAAACAGAAACTCAGAAGAGAGTCAGTGCATTTGCCTTTCTGGGTTAATTTTTAGTAACTGGTTAGTAAGCATTGACAGCAATAGGTATAAGCTAGCTAAGCAGCCTCCTAGGGCACAACCCTAGCAGGGTTGCACTTAGGTTTGTAGGATGATACCAGGCAATTGGCCTGGAGGCCCTTAAAGCCTAGTCAAGAAATTGAAATGTTCCCTCAAAGTCAACACATGTTTCCCCTATCCAGCAGGGACACAGGTGGGATCCCAGGGGTGTATTTTCTGTTTCCCATCCAGTTGTCCAGGTTCATGTTAAAGACGGCTAGACAGGTACTCTGCTCGACATGGAGAGGGTGTCTATTCCACCGATGAGGGAGTCTTTCGTACACAAATCTCTCCCACCAAGTTCTATTAATGTCACAGACCAGGTTAAGGCCTTGCATGCGAGTTGCGTAAGTGGAGTTTAACTTACGGATAATGCAGCAACTCCATCAAGGCTGGGTCTAAGATGGCCTTGTATGCCAGACACAAGTCACCTCTGAGTAGTCTGTATAAGACTGATTAGAGGGACAGGGCTTTTAGCTTATCTGTGTAGGATAGGTGTTGGAGACCCTGGATTTACCTGGTCATGAACCTCTGTGGTCACTCCAGCTTGCTGCATGTGCTTGGCAAGGTACATGCCGAAGGGACATTGTGGATAATGGGTCTAGTAAGGGAGGAGTACAGGGAAGTTATGAGCTCCTTTTTCCTGGATGAAATACCCTTATTTATGAGGTGCGCCATGTAGAAAGCCTTCGGTACAGTGGAGTCAATGGGGTGGTCAAAAGGTCAGTTTGCTATCAACCTGGATGCCCAAGTCCCTCATGACTGACTGCATGCTTAGTACATTGTTATTAGTGCGATAATTAGCGGGGATGCCATTTTCCCCAAAGGGGATAATGATGCATTTCTTGGCATTCAGTTTGAAGCCATGCTTCTAGCACTAGTCATTTGTTTGTGTAAAGCCATCTTGGAGGATGTTCACATCGGTAGGGGAATTCAAGACAGCACCCCGTCTTGCAGTCACTGGTTTTGGCTTTCACCTCAGAAAAGTATATCCCAAACAGTAGAGGCCCCAAGACCTATCCTTTGGTTACATCGCTCGTTACAGGTCTACTAATAGAGGTGGTTTCCCCTATTTTAACTGAATGGGTTCTGTCAGTGAGCCAGTCAGCTAATGGTATGTACGTATTTATTTTCAGTGCAGAAATATTTTCTTCACTACAAAACTAAATAAATAACAGAAAAGCACCCCTGCTAGAACCACAAGAGAGGCACCCTAAGGAGGAAGTTGTGTAGTTTTGTAATTTTTGCCTATTTGTTGGCCTCCTGCTCCTACTGCCCATGACCTCCAAAGACAATGACCGTTAGGTCATGGATGGGATAGAAGAAGAAATCAAAAAATTCAACAGAGAGTCTTGCACAAACACAAGATTGGCAATGGTGACAGGTAAGTATTTATATGCATTTTTTATTGTTACTGGCAGACAAGCAGATCTTTTAGATGGCTTGGGGTCTGGTTAACCCTCAGCTGTCCCTGATTTATAGAACATGCCAGTTTTGCATATGCAATGAGTCATTCCAGTTTGAGTGCACATCCTTCAGAAAGTGCATGCTAAAGCAAACTCGTGATAACAATTATATATGCTGTGGCTTAGTGGTACATCATGCAGACTGGTGAGTCCAAGGTGTGGGGTTTGAGACTGACAAGGGTATTTTCTTTAGAAAGTGAATTGTTTTCTGTTTAAACTGTGAGCTTTGGCCAACTGAGACCTATATGAGTGGAGTTAAGTAGATTTTTATCTGCACTTTTATCAAATAATACACGATTTAAAGTAATTTGTTTGTGTTGCATTGAGCAATATCTAGCTGGAAGTTGACTGTTTTTTCAGTAGGTCTTATACAAGTGGTATTTTCAGTTAAGGCCTGTTAAAAAACCTGCATAGCCAGTGATAAGTGGGGGTAGCTAACCTCACTGCTATTCGGTTTCTGTCTTATACAAGTGGTACAGTGAATTGTTTTCTGTTTAAACTGTGAGCTTTGGCCAACTGAGACCTACAGGAGTGGAGTGAAGTAGATTTTTATCGGCACTTTTATCAAATAATACACGATTTAAAGTAATTTGTGTTGCATTGAGCAATATCTAGCTGGAAGTTGACTTTTTTCAGTAGGTCCCCACCCACCCTCCCCGTTTTTGTCTTGGTGTTAATCTTGGTGGCTTTGAAACTGCCCGCCCCTCTTGTAAATTTGCTCTTGGATACTCCTCCTGGGCCCATCTCATTTGCTCACAAAAAAAAAAAAAAAAATGTATCTGCTTTTACTGTATTTATGTTTCTTCCTACTTTAATTTTGCTTTTGCGTCATCTTAAAAGTACTCATTTGTATTTATTACTGCTTGGTGTAACTCATTCTAAGCCTTTTAGTTTAAGCACTTGGGCTTCAGACCAGTTGTTTTACATTAAGAAGGTTTGTGGTCTGCACTGTAGTGGCAGGACAGGTAGCTTACATCTTTCTAAGTTGGGAACTGCTGATTGAAGGCTCAGTGTCTGTTATTCTAAAAGTGTATTAATTCTGGTTAAAGCACTTGGGCTTCAGGCCAGTTATTTTATATTAACAGGGTTCGTGGTCTGCACTCTTGTGGGAGGAGAGGCTGGACTCTGCCCTTCTGAGCTGGGAATTTCTGGTTAAAGGCTTATAGTGCCTGCATATTTGAACTGCTTCTTACTGAAAGTGGTACACCTTGTTTGCTGTAGCATAGACTAGATCCAGGCCTGCTGAATCTAGCTTTGTTTATATGCTTGTTGTTTGTTATTTCCCTGAAACGCTAATTCCACCTAAAATACGGCTTTTCAGCGCTTCTGTGGATCCCTAGTGATATCTGCATTGCTTACTGTACTTCTTTCCTTGTTTCACTTGAATGAAAGTTACTGTTTGTCGTTTTTGCATTTAAGTTACCTGTAGCACATTGCATTTAAGTTACCTGGCACTTGCTCACTAAAGCAATTATATAGGTCAGCACTAAAAAATTAAAAGCACTACACCCTCACAAACTCCCCTTGAGTACCTTGTTCCCCATTGGCCCTTTTTTTCAATTATAAAGGAATTCCCAATACTATTCTAGCATGTCCAAAGGTCAGTTGTCAATCTCCTCTCCGGTCCAGCTGGTGAATCAGGGAATCTTGAGGCAATGTTACAACTGCCTCATGTACACAGACAACCCTCTCCTCCTCCCAACAAATTCCAACACATGAGAGATGCAACCATATAGCCAAACTGGAGGCTAAGCTCTCTCAACTCAGTACTGGCATAAAAAGTCAGGAGGAAAAGGAAACCACACTCACTACAATTCCAGTCTCACATAGACCTACCACGACAGCAAACCAAACACAAACACACAAAAACATACTCGGAGGCTCTAAATAAAAATCTGCCTAAGCAGCAGAGACCTCCAAAGCAGACACCCAAGCAACCGCTACCCCAAAACAAAACACATGCAACACATAGCTCACAAAGCCAGTGTGCCAAACAGTCACAGCCCTTAAGGCTAAACAACATACCTGATACACTTGTAATAGGTGACTATCGTCAGGCACACTGACGTCCCGCTCACCAGGCTGAACAAGAAGGTCACGGTGAGCTGCCTGTCGGGCGCTAGGATCTGCCACATAATACAAGCACTCAGGTCACTCCAAGGCAAGTACAAATATGACTCTGTCATTGTTCATGCTGGTGTGAATGACCTGAGACGTACCTCCCTGGACTACATGAAGAGAGACATAGAGGAGCTCTCTGAGCATGTAGCCCAGGCCGGTATGACCCTGACCTTGAGTAGCATCTTACCCTCACCAAGAATGATGCCACAATATGAAGACAAGATGATCAATTTCAACAATTGGCTTAAGTATTGGTGTCATTCAAAGGGGATCCAATGCCTGTCAGCCTGGGATGACATGCTCGACAAGCCACGATGCTTCGCTAGGGACGGCTTGCACCTATCACCCTGGGCTTTGGATATTGGCAAAGGCTCTTGCTACCTCCATAGTGCCTTTTTAGGCAAGGCTCAAAAGACAAACCCACCTCCATAGGTATCACAAGGGATAAGGAACTAAGAGTAATGCTACTCAACGCCAGAAGTCTAAACCTCAAGATGCATGCACTCGAAACTCTCCTTAGCATGGAGAACATTGATATCTGTGCAGTAACAGAAACTTGGTTCAAGGCTCCCGAGAGCACCCCAGCACTACCAGGTTATACCTCATACCATGCTTTTCGGCCCCAAAACTTGGACCGAACCACAAAAGGAGGGGGAGTATCAATATTCGTCAAAGATACCCACACCTCCAGGTTGGTGGCACAGCACGAAGCATCAGAGACTATCCATGTGCAACTAACAGTGGGTAAAACTGCCTTCCAGTTTATAGCCTGCTACAGACCACTCTCCCAAACCCAGGAACTCCACTCGGCCTTCCTGAGAACAATGGAAAATATGAAGGTCTCTCCAAACACCATTATATTGGGCGACTTCAACTACCCAAATAGACTGGGAGCATTACTCTAGCTCCAACACCCTAGCCCAAAGGTTACTAGAATTCATAAACTCAAATGCTATGGAACAACTTGTTACCACTCCCACAAGAGGGGAAAACATACTGGACCTGATCATCACCAACATGGAGACTCTATGCTCCAGACCAGAAGTGTATCCCTCACTGGTAAGATCAGACCATAAACTAATCTCACTGGATATTCACATCCCGACCCCACCCCCTGCCCAGAAAACCACAGTGAAAAACTTCTCTAAAGCAAATTTCACACTCCTCAAAACCGAGGTGGAATCCTTCAAAGCCCCCGGGCCTGTGGAAAATACGGCCCAGACCGCAGAATCCTTTATAAACGCATTCCTCATAGAATGCATGGATCATGCAATCCCAAATAAAACCAATCCTCCAAAGGCAGACGTCCTGTCTGGTGGACCCCAGCCATAAACAAACTATACAATAGAAGGAGGAAGCTACTACATGATAGAGCAAAATCCCAAAAAGGTAAGGCATCTCTGATCAGTATTAGCAAAAAACTATGGGCACTCATAAAATCGTCTAAGGCCAGCTTCGAGAGAAAAATTGCACAGGACACTAAGGATAATCACAAGGCTTTCTTTAGTTACGTTAGGAACCTGGGTGGGAATTCCCAGATATGCTCAGAATTAGTCCAAAATGACAAAAAATACACCGAACCCACAGACATTGCCAACATCCTAGCTGACAGGTTCAGCGCAAACCCCCCCCCCACCAAAAAGGCAAATATCTATCCCAACAGAGTGCTGCCCCCCTGACATTTTAGATGCTCAGGTAAGAGCCGCCCTCTCCCAAAGCAAAACACACAGCATCAATGGGACCAGATGGTGTCCCGGGCTGCATCCTACATGAACTCCAGGAAGAGCTAAACCCAAACATAAAATTACTGTTCGATCTCAGCCTTACTACAGGATATGTACCCAAAGAGTGGCGTACAGCAACGGTGGTCCCTCAACGGATCCGGGAAACTATTGCCCCATAAGTCTGACTAGCTTGGTCTGCAAAGCTATGGAAAAGATCATCATGGACCTTATAAATAAAGTTATTGGGGACCTACAGACACTGGATCCTACCCAGTTCGGCTTTGTTAATGGCAGATCCTGCCTCTTAAACCTGGTCAATTTCTTTGAAACAGTCACCAAGGCCATTGACGAGGGGAAGGTGGTCCACACAGCCTACCCGGACCTCGCAAAAGCCTTCGATACAATACCCCACTCAGGCATTATAGATAAGCTCACCACCTTAAATATAAACCCCTATGTCACTACATGGGTTGCAAACTGGCTCAAGGACAGAACCCACATGGTTAAAATTGCTGGAGCCATGTCAGACTCCAAACCAGTTACAAGTGGCGTCCCACAAGGCTCAGTCCTGGGACCTCTCTTGTTCGGTATATATTTCTCAGAGGTACAAGGCCAACACGGAAGGACTGTGGCTGACCAAGTTCGCAGATGACTGCAAACTGGGCGCCATAATCGACTCTCCAGCCGACACAAGCCACCTCCAAAAGGGCCTCATAGAAACAGACAACTGGTGCCAGAGCCATGGTCTCAAGCTAAACGCCAAAAAGTGTATAGTCATCCCCTTTGGCAAAAACAAAGTGCCCACAAATTACCACACAAGTGGTAATCCATTAAGTACGGAAGAAGTAATTCGGGACCTGGGGACCCAAGTTGATAGCAATCTCTCATTTGACAACCACGTGGCCAAAGTGGTTAGAAAAACATTTTATATAGCCCACCTAATCATGAAGGGATTCACATCTAGATCAGGGGAGGTCATCGTGCCTCTTTACTCATCCCTCATCAGGCCCAAAATTGAGTACAATGTCCCTTTTGGGATGTACCTTACCAGACACCTGCAGCAACTGTAAAGCCCCCAAAAGTACCTCACCAAGAGGATCAAAGGGCTCAAACAGATGCCATATGCTGCCCGGTTAAAGAAACTCCAGCTCTACTCAATGGCATACCGCTTGCTCAGAGGCGATCTGTGCCTGACGTATAAAGACCAAAAAACACCACAAACTGCTGAAAACAGTTTGTAAACTCCAGAACACAAAACTCCACAGCAACGGAAATAACAGCACAGACTAAAACTTTAATAAATCTGATTCTGGTACCTCGGCATTCGCCTTCAATGGAATTAATTACAACTCAGACATAGTCCTACAAGTACCATCTTGCATTAACATTAATTGAAATCAATTAACAATGAATAAATATTTAATTAACAATCAATATTCGAATTATAAAGTCACAAATACTGAAAATACTGAAAAACCTCTGTTGGACAACCTTATAACATATAACATAATAATTTTGCAATACCAAACACCAAATATTCAGTATCATATTCAAAAAACTTATATTTCCGCAATGAAAGAGCACTTATCAAAATACGCTCTGATATTGTTGAGCTTCAGGAACTTTTGTTAAAAAAAATCTTCAGAAGAAGATTTTATATGCAGCTTGAATGATATCAAACTGAGAGTTTCTAAAGTTGAAACGGAGGTTATACAACGTAAAAAGAAAAAGTATGTACGGAACATTAATGATTATGCTACGGGGAAGATTTTTTCCTGGCAATCTGACTTTAAGAAGGGGCGTGGTAGATCTGCTTCAAGAAACAGCAGAAGTGGATCCCGCGGCCCTAGAGACACTCCCGGTTCATCGGCGGATACAGGTCCATCGAGGAGAGAGAGAGAGTTTCTTTTGATACGTTAGTTCCAGAAGGCGCTGTGGGGTATAGTGCTTCGAAAGAGACAAGTGTGTCTACCAATGAGAATTTGACCCAAAGAAAAGGGCGCGGTCGGCGTTTTCAGGCCTAAGGAAAAAACAATTGTTTGATGGACAATGGACTAATGATAATGGACTTGCTATTTATGTTGGTGGTGGGGATACTACTGCTACTGAAGGTTTCTTTCCTTCTGCAGGTGAGGATTTAAGCATTGTCAATCTTTTCGATTTTCATGTTACTGATGTAATGAAAAAAGTGTTGGGTAAAGGAACGAAATTCGTTCCAACTCATATTCCCTCTTTGGCTGATATTTTGCTAAAAGTTAAAGATTTTTGTAGAAAATTACATCTAAAGGGTTTTTTTTTGCTAACAAGGGGATGGGTCCAGTTGCTCAGGGGGATGAAGTGAATGATATTTCTATTTTTGAAAATTCATTATTGAATATGTCTATTTATGAAAATGAAATGATAGACATCTTTTCAGATTTAGAACATGGTTTTTCATCTACTCCTAATTTTGAATATTTTACAGGATATGGAAGGTTGAAAGTTCCCAGGTTACCCTACATTAGCGATTTCTTTCCTCCTAAAGTGAATAACAGTATTAATATTTTTGAAAAAACTTTAAGCAAACAGATAGTGAGGGAATATGGTACATTTAAAAAGCAGAAAAGATGTTATAATCTTTCAAAAATGGAATGGCAAGCCCTATGTAAAATAAGGGAAAGTAGTGACAGATATGTTTTTACAGAATCTGATAAAGGAGGGAATTGGGTTATTTTAACTAGAGATGGGTATAATTCTATAGTTTCAGATTTGCTATCAGATGGTGATATTTATGCAGGTCTACCAACAAACCCGAAGGTGGATTTCAATAGAACCTTATACGAGTTATTGGAAAGGGGTGAACGTTTGGGTTTTTTCACCTCTAGAGATGTTGAGAAATTGTTTATCAAGAACCCAAAAGATGCAACATTTTTTTAAAAAATTTTTATCATTCCCAAAATTCATAAGGATCTGAGAAACCCACCGGGGCGTCCGACTGTTTCAGGGAAAGGGGCGTTTACACAAAATGTTGGTATGTTCTTAGATTCTGTATTGAAGGAACATTTATCAAGAATACCCTCACATGTTAAAAATGCTAAGGAAGTCTGTGATTATTTCAAGGGTATCACATGGGAGAGGGATTTTTATTGGGCGAGTGTGATGTTAAATCACTGTATACTTGTACTGAAACTTTTTGGGGACTGGAAGTGGTTAAAAAAACTGTTGGGGGAAGGTCCACGAACCTCTATTATTAGCCTGTTAGAATTTTGCTTTACACATAATTATTTTGAGTTTGATAAGAAATTTTCTTTACAGAGAAGTGGCACTGCGATGGATGCCTGCTTTGCTCCTTCGTATGCCATTATTTTTATGGGGTATTTTGAAAATCTTTTTATATATCCCAAAGATTTTTTTCAAAAGAGGGTGATCAAATACAAAAGATTTATTGATGACCTTTTATTTTTGTGCAAAGGGGACCCCAAGTATTTTGAGTTTTTGTCCAGCTTGAAATCCAATCCATGTGGTTTGGATTTTACTTTTAATGTCAGTGGAGACATTATTTGTTATTTAGATGTGGAATTTTATGTGGGTTTGGATGGTAGAATCCAGCACAAACCTTTCCACAAGATTAAAGTGGTTAACAATTTCTTGCATGCTTCAAGCATATATAGTTTCCATTTGATAAAATCATTGCCTATTGGGGAATTTAAACATATAGCAAGAAATACTTCTGAGAAGGACTTCATTCTAGCGGAATTTGATAGAGTGTATGACAAATTATATGCTAGGGGGTATTCTCACGATAGCATAAAGACAGCTAGAATGAAAGTAGAGAAAGAATTGGGGTTTTTGCATGCTCAAAAACGGCTTATAGTTGGAGAAAGAAATCTAGGAAATAATTGTTATGGTAGTAGGGGTTTAAAAGTTGAGGAATTTAGTGATGAAATAGACAGAATTTTTTTTGTTAATAGATTTTCAGCCTTTTCCCCCATTCTTAGAAGACTAGTGAGGGCACTGTGGCCTATCATTAGTCATGATGATAGTTTAGATCAGGTTATTCCTAAGGAAGTGGTGTTCTCTTATGGTAGATTTCAAAATTTGAAAGAGTTAGTTAGAAACAAAGGTAGGAGAAAGAAATTGGCTAATGCAGGAGCATATGCATGTGGTCGGTGCAAAGTTTGTGATGAGATTAAAAATTTGGATGGGTTTATGATCAATGGCATTATATATAATGCCACGGATCATTTCAATTGCAATTCTTCAGGGGGTTATTTATGTTATTGGGTGCAATTGTTCTGCACCCAAATGGTACTTTGGACAAACCAAGCGCAAGGTAAAATTAAGAATATTAGAACATCTAGGGGACATCAGGAATGAAAGATTAGATAGTCCGGTGGCTAATCATTTTTGTAAAGAACATGGGGGGTTCAGTTAGAAATTTAATTTTTAGTGTCATAGCCAGACCTCATGGGGAGGGGGGTCAAACAAGAGTTTTCTGAAGAGGTTATTAGAGATGGAATCAAGATATATTATTAATTATAATACACTCTGTCCTAATGGTTTAAATCTGGAAATATAAGAGTTTTTTGAATATGATACTGAATATTTGGTGTTTGGCATTGCAAAATTATTATGTTATATGTTATAAGGTTGTCCAACAGAGGATTTTCAGTATTTGTGACTTTATAATTCAAATATTGATTGTTAATTAAATATTTATTCATTGTTAATTGATTTCAATTAATGTTAATTCAAAACGGTATTTATAGGACTATGTCTGAGTTGTAATTCACTCCATTGAAGGCGAATGCCGAGGTACCAAAATCAGATTTATTAAAGTTTTAGTCTATGCTGTTATTTCCGTTGCTGTGGAGTTTTGTGTCCTGACGTATAAAGCCATGTCCAACCCAGAATTAATGGATAGGCTGCACCTCAGAAAATCCAAATCCCATCGGGCTACGCGCTCGAGAGACTTGAACCTCAGCACTGAAATAAATAGGACATGCTGGAGGGACAGATTCATAACCCAGAGGCTCCCTTCACTCTGGAATAAAATCCCAGTCCAGGTTAGGCAGAGTCCCTCATTGACTCTCTTCAAGAGGAATCTTGATGAGTGGATGGGGGATCGTAGGTTTACCCCGGGTATCACTTCTGTATCACTGTTAGACAGAGGCACAGTATACTAACCTCAAAAAAGGGCATAGCAAAATTAATTTAAAATGGGTGGCGAAAGCCAAACACACTCTGGCTAGGCTTATAAATGCCCTAGGACAGATAGCCTAGTATGAACCTATGAACCTAATTCTCTAAGTTTATAAGAATATTTATAGTCAGACCCTAATTTTGCCCCCTCCCCAATTATTTTGACACTGTCCTGGTTTCTTGTGCTAAGAGACTGAGGCATGTTCCTCCTATTTTTTTTTTAATCATGGTAAACCACCGAGGATTACAGTCCATCAAAAATGCCAGGCATTTCAGTTCAGCGCTTCTAACCAGAAAATGTTTGTCAATGTAAAATCTGTTCTACATAAAATTGTGCCCTATCATTGGCTGAATATGACTAATGGCTGCTTTTTGCTCATTATTTTGAACTGGCTGGATTGCTGTAATTTGTGTAAGGGGAACTTGGAATTTTTCAATGTGTAACTACTGTTTCCATGGAACAAAGAACAAAGTTAAAATACAGTCCATGGATGTCATGTTTAATTACAACTGCTGGATGGAGATGGGAGCTGTCTGTAGAAATTAACTGACCCTCGTTGACTTGGTTTAAAGAATCAGTCTGGCTTTACTGGACTGCTGTGCATTTGCAGGATAACTGTCATTTTATGTGAAACAGCTTGTAGTTCTTTGATGTATGGCTACTTACTTTCAACATCCCACACTATTTTCTCACAGAATTGAGAGTGGCTTTGAATGATGGTGACAGAGGAATGCCCATATGCAGCAAGAGGACTGCTGCCCCCACAGCACCTCCACCATGTATAGAATGTTAACTGTTAATAATGTACCTGTTTAAAGCATTATAGACCAATAGTGAGAGGAACAGGGGTGACAGCAACCCTCCCCCCCAAAAAATTGTACCACCTATCTTTATACAAAAGTAACTGAGGGGTATGACTTACTGACTAGAGACAGAGGTGGGATTTGCTACAGCAAACCTTGTGCGGATATTCAAAGTAAGATCTGATGCCAATTTTCATTCATTCCTCAACAAATAGGGTCAGATCTGATCCTCGGATCACTCTGCCGTTGCTCATGGTAACCATAAAGCTCTCCAGCTTCTCACTTACTCACAATGCACCAACCTCTTACATACCCCAGATATCGTTTGCCACTTTCGCAAAATAGATGTGGTCATCTGAGCTCTTGAGCTTATTCTCAGATAAATATATTTTTCTTGGTTATTTTTCCCTATATATTTTTATAAACACTTTTTGTATATAATTTCCATTCTTGTATTTAACTTTTTTACACTTTTCAGTGTACTCAAGTACCACTGTTTGTATTGTTTTCCTCCCTTGCCCTTTTATTTGTACTTTTTCTTTTTATATTCAAATATGTATGAAAAATGCCCTTTGTGGTTTAAGAAATGTCAAAAATGGGATCATAAGCTTCCTCTGTGATGCACATGATTTGTGTGTATTGCCTAAGCCCAGACCACTTGAACATACACTCTTCTGTTTGTAAGAATTTTAACCTCAGAGCTCTTGGTGGATCACAAGAACAAATTGATTTTAAAAGGTCCATCTTCTACCTTTTCAAAAACAATTACTGGGGCTCAACCCCTCAAAACTATTTCTAAGGAAACTTCAGAAAAGTCCCTGAGACGGTATGGATCTTCCACTCCATTGTCAATGGAACCTCTTAAAAAGAAGCTTCTGTATCAAAGCCAGTTTCCAGATCTCCAAAAGGTTCTTGAGATCCAAATACATTGGATAATATACAACTGTATATGACTTCTTCCAAGAGATCGATATTTGCCAACCATTGACCAGGTACAGTTTAGGATACAGTCTCCATTTTTGGAAAGATGGCATTCAATCTTTTCTCCTCTCGTTCTTCCAAGAGACTCACCAAAGCTGATATGGATAAGAGGATGAGATTTCTCTTGGCGCAGATACAGATGGGTGATCTCTTAGCTCCTACCCTTCGGGTCAGGAGCCCTTGGTTTGTTCTACCACTCCACTGTCTGCTCCTTCTCTGATATGGCAGTCCATTTCGGAGCCCTTGGTTCCGAGTTTGCCGACATCGTCTGGGCCTTAATTGGTGATTTTTTTTTCTCTGCTTTGAGGATTTCTCAAAGTGCTTCGACAAGTACAAAGCCAGATTGTCGGAGCTGTAGCTTCTCTGCCAGATCAGGGGTATTGGAGTTGACTCCAACGTTGTTGGGCCATCTCTGTCCCTCAGAGCCTCAGCATTGGACAGCTCAGTTCAGACCTACACCTCTGGGGGAATGCCTTTGGTGCAGATGGAGCCGTTGGGGATGAAGGGTGGCTTTTCTGTTCCGTCTGCTTCCTTCTGCCTGGGACATACTGCTTTTGAATTGGTGAAGCTGCTTCGGCAGAACGGACTGTCCCCCCCCCCCTCGTATCTCTCTTCAGGATCTAATTTATCTCTGTGCCTTGAGCCACAGTATTAGACTCCACAGGGACAGCCACCCCAAACTCTCCAAGCTACCCAGCAGGGTATCACAGTCTCTTCTGATACTTCTCCAGAGCATCCCACCAAAGAAGTACCCTAGAAGAGAAAGTGCAAAAGGAGGCACTTGGTTTCCCCACGGGAATCTATCACTGAAGATACCAATTTCAATGAGGGGAAGGATCCCAAAGATCACTGCCAAAAGACATCTCATTTGGAGACATCCTAGAGATCCTTGAGCAAAGGGGTGGTTGGTCCTCTAACAGTCCTTCTCCAGAGGAATCTGTATTCCTGGAAGCATTTGGATCTGGTCTGTCTATCTCCTGGGTGACTCCACCCATTGATCTCATTAATTTGATCTCTAAGCGGACGTGGAAAGAGCCTGACTCTGTTGAACCTATCCCCAAGAGACCAGATCGGATTCTGGCACCACCAGCAAGAAGAGAGTACCTGTAGACACTATGGTTGTGGTAGCGGCCACTAAGAAGAAACTTAAAGAACAGAGTTGCACTGCCTATCCCCATAACAGGGAGTCTAGGGCTTTGAACAACTTCAGGAACCATGTCTATGCTTCAGCAACTTTTGCTGTCAGTCACTGAACTACCTGGCGTACACTACAAGACTCCAGAGGACTTAAGGAACTGTCAAAATCCCTTTCTGGGACCACTACTGTGGAGATTCAGGCTTCTTTGGCTTCACAGTTTGCAACCCTTCAGACCATAGAAATATAAAGTGCCACTGCCCAGTTAAGGTAGACAGCTCTTCAGACCATCTCAGACTCGTCCATGAGGCTCCTCTCTCATGCGGCTGAGCATACCTGAAGGACAGCAGATTCAGGCAGTTCCATTACGAGGTATACCTGGATGTGCTTGTGTGACTGTGGAGCCCTTCAGCTACTTTTTTGTTAGTGCTTCTTTTGATGGAACCTCTTTATTTGGCCCCAAAGTGAAGGATGCACTCTCCAGATGCTAACAGGATGGAGAAACCCTCTCTGCAGTAGGAGTATGTTTTTTTGACCCCTCAAAGGACCTTATCTAGGAACCAAAGGGAAAGACAAAAAATGTGGTTAAAAAAAATCCCATGGTCCTTTCCAAGATACTAGTAGTGATAGGTCCCCCGGAGGCAGAGAGGGGAACTCAAATGGAAGACTGCAACCATGCACAGTAGGGGTGACCTGCAGAACCAAGGATCCAGGGACTCTCACTGCAAAGACACTACCAGCACTCCTGAAAAGAGGCCCTTTTGTCCCCCTCTGGAGACATTCGGGGGTCATTTACCTCTGCACCAGTTAGCCTGGCTAGACATCACAAAAGATTTGTGGGGGTGCAGAAGATTATTTCTAGAGGTTATATAATTCAATTTTTCCTTCTACCTCCATCCTCATGCAAGTTTCCTGATGTTCCACCCAATCAGAGGAAAACGGCAGCACTAGAAATACAAATGTTGCTATAAAAGAATCATCCAAGGCGTCCCACCAGACCAGATAGAATCTGAAACTTGTGTTTTTTTTTTTTTTTTTAGTGCAAAGACTACGGGAATGCAGACACATTTTGGATCTCAGCAACTTGAGCCAATCAGTTCAACACAGTTTCAGATGGTCACAGCCATTTTGCCATTTTTGGGCAAGGACGATTGGATGTGCTCGGTAGACCTTCATGTTTATGTGAGAGTACACTCCAGAAGGTGGTTACACGTCCATCTGGAAGCCAGTTATTACCAGTTCAGGGCCCTGACCTTTGGCCTCACCACAGCCGCCATGGTGTTCAGCAAATGCATGGTAGTGGTAGCAGCTCACTTGAGACTGCAGGGATTCCAGGCATTTCCATAACTAGACTGGCTCTACTACCCCAACCAGGCATCTACTCATAACACTGAGAGATCAGATACTCCAAACTTGCTCCCTTCTAGGAATTGCCATAAATTACAGCAAATCTCAGTTAGTACCTTCTCAGGTACTGGAGTTTATAGCAACAGTTTTCAATACGATGTCAGTAATGGCTTCTCTTCCTCTTGCAAGAGTACAGACTATCAGATTCTAGGTCAAAAAGATAATTCACAGTACAACAATTTCAGTACAATTGATTCTACAAGCCCTAGGATAAATGTGTGCAGCCACAATTTTAGTTCCTGTAGCGAGGTTCCACATGAGGATTCTTTACTTTATGCTAGCAACTCAGTGGCCAATTCTTTATTAATACATGTCAGTCCTACTAAAAATCACTCAAGCATCCAAAAGGTATCTTTGCTGGTGGATTTGATCAGATCAAGTTCTTCACGGCTGTCCTTTCATTCTCCCTCAGCCCAAGGCCACAGTGACCATGGACGCTTTCCAGATTGGGTTGGGGGGGCACTTCCCGGGGGGAAACAGCCTCTTCGGGGGACCAAGTCCCTTGGACTAACACCTATATCAACGTCCTAGAAATGAGAGGAGAGCTCTTAGGGTGGCAAGCATGCCAAGACTCTCAATTGTAATTCAAACAGACAGTATGTCTGTAGTCTGGTACATAAGCAAGGAGGAACCAGGTCTTGCCCCTTGTGCTGTGAAGCCCTCAGTGTGTCAATGGGCGAACCCTTCCAACTGCTTTCTGATAGTAAAGCACATCCCAAGGAAGTCCAGCATGAAAGACAAGCTGAGCAGGTCCATTCTACTACGTCACAAGTGGTCCTCAACAAGAAAGTGACAAATGATTTTCCATTAATGGGGCCAGCCTTGTTGCAATCTTTTTGCTTCTCCCCTAAACAGCAAGTGCAGCAGCTTCTTTGTCCTGGTCCCTCCACTTGGAGAATCACTAAGGGACGCTGTGCTCCACAGTTGCCCCCCCCCCGATCTCCTCTATGCTTATCCCCGACTCCCTTAATCCCCATATTTCTGCAGAAGACTACAAAGCTGAAGAGCAGAATCATCCTCATTGCATTTTAAAGACTGACCTTTACAGATTTGGTTTCCCTTTCTTTGGCCTCCTCTAGTCTACCAACCTTGGATTCTGAATCCGATTCCACACCTCACGTCTCACCCACTGGGCATGATTCATCCAGATATCTCAAACCTAAAGCTGACAGTGTGTTTTCTCCACTTCTTTAATAGCCAGACAACCTATGCTGTTTTCCCCAGCCCATCATACTTTTATCTTCCCGTAAGGTTTCTGTGAGGAATCTTTACAGAAGTAAATGGACGAGGTTTGTTTTTTGGGGTGCATCAGAAACATATTGACCCTTTTTCCACTTCTGTACAGTGTGCCCTTGAATTTTTGGCAACTATTTTTAACGAAGGAGCTAGCTTCATTTGGCAGCAATCTCTAATTTCCATATTGAATTTGAAAATTCTTCCCTAGCTTCATCTAAGCTTTGTAACACCTTCTTGAGAGGCACTCTTCTGTTGAGACCACCTTATAAAGACCCCATTCCACCATGGGACTTGAATTTAATAACTGCAGGTCTCAACTAATTCCCTCTTTGAACCAGCAGCAAAATGTGATCTTAAATTTCTGACCTGGAAAAATGTTTTTCTAGTGGCCACTACCTCTTTTTTGAAGAATTTATGAATTTCAGGCATCCTCCAATCCTCACTACTTGATTTTCATAGAGAAAGAGTAACACTAAGAACAAGTCCTTCTTTCCTACCAAAGGTCATGTCAGAATCCAGTATCAAGCAGTCTATTAAATTGCCCATCTTCTTTCCAAAATTTAAAAACAATGGACAATGTATGTTGTACTTGTTAGATGTTCATAGACAGTTGCGTTTCTACTTACACAGGACAAAAGAATTCAGAATGTCTGATCAATTGCATCTCCTTTGCAGATGCCAAATTAGGTAAATAAGTTAAAGATAACTTTGGCAAGATGGCTTACCGACTGCATTTCTTTTGTCTGTAATAAATTAGGTACATCATTATCAAAACCTTTAAGAGACCACTCTACTAGATCCATGGCAACTTTCAGTGTTTTGATCCAGGCATTTCATGGATGAAATATGTGCAGCTGCAACTTGGGCTAATCATCATACCTTTATTACTCATTAAAAACCAGATCTGGTCTCAAGAGGAAGAGCAGCCTTTGGCTTAACCATGCTCAGGAATTTACTTCCTTAGAGACCATCTGGGATTTCAGATAGATGGGGACTCTGTCCCAGCTGTTGAGGAATGAATGAATGAAAATTGACAACATCAGATCAAGAAGTTATGTACTTACCATAGTGTTCCATCTGTGTTGTCCATTTTCTGGAAGAACAAGAAGTGTTGTGTTGTCCTATCTCTTTCATTCTTGCTGGTTGGGGTTCGGAACCAAGCATCGGTTCTGACTCTGCCTATTACTAGAGCTCTAGAGCTTCCACTGGGTCGAGGCTGTACCCTATCCCATAATGCCTAGGGAAGATAACCCAGACCTTGTTTGCTGCTAAACTAGATTGGGTGCTTCTCACTTGGCTCAGGCAAAGTGAATTTCTTTTTTTGGATATGATTAGTCATTTTCAATATATTTTGTATACACATTGTTCTGTTTTACTAGTTGACTGTGTTTTAGGTTTCGTGGTAGTGAATCCCTAAGTTTTTTTCTTGCTTGTGTGCCTGTTGTGGCTGGCCATTGCTTTTGCTAGGCCTGCATCTCCCTGTCCCATCCTTTCAAACTATAAAACTTAATGTACCTGTTTGAGTTAGAGGGTTAGTCTTTCTTTCTCTTTGGTCCATTTAAGTTAGACAACTTTTCCTTCCTTTACCTTTTTTTCCCCAAGAGGTTTTGTCGTTTGAGTTAGAGACGTCTCCACTGTCTAGAGGGGATTGTCATTATAGTTAGAGACCTCTCCTCTAGCCCCCTTTCACTCTGCTTGAGTGTTAAAAAAAAAAAAATGAAAATGCCCTTAATGGATGGACACACTAGCTGCCTACACTGTTTAGGTGTGGTGCACCCCCAAGACTCTTGTTCAATATGTCGTGGTTTCAGTTCCAGGGTTCTACAGGAACGTAGAAACAAACTGATGGTTAAGAGACTGCTTCCATTTGCTGAGGCTTTCAAAGGGAACCAGACCTCTTCAAA
Organism: Protopterus annectens; assembly: GCF_019279795.1. Taxonomy (NCBI): domain Eukaryota; kingdom Metazoa; phylum Chordata; order Ceratodontiformes; family Protopteridae; genus Protopterus; species Protopterus annectens. The sequence continues at coordinate 333,589,355 of NC_056750.1, forward strand.
ATTGTTCCAATAACCAAAATCGGACAAGTCTACAAAAAGGGCTTCTTCCACTAATCCTGCCTCTCAGCCAGCTAAGAAACTCTCAAAGGATTTGACCTTGCCTGAAGGCTCTTGTGCCCAAGAATACTGCTCCTTTTGTTCCTCCAGTATTGTCAGAACCGACCGGGAATCATGTACGGAGCCAGCCCACAACTTTGGAGGCTGTATCCTCAGTCCCCTAGTCACACATCTTAGTCTGTGGCTGGCAGCATAAAATCACAGTCCCCATCCTCTCGATCATCCAGGAGTTTATTAGAGGACTATGTGGAGCGGGTGGTCAAGAGGTTGCTTCGGACTCTGGCGCTAGCTAAGATCCTTCAAGTCCAGCCCAGAAGGATTTGGAACGGACTTTTACTCCTGCCCCTTCTGCTATTCCTCCTCTGACCAGACTGGTTTCAAAGCTAGAGTGCTTGGATGCCTTTGTGATGGAACCATCTGGTCCGAGACTCACCCCTGGGTTTTCGACCAGGACTTCTGCACCAAACTCTTTGGTACCATCTTCTGTCAAGGGGTCTGGGAGCTGACGTTCCCCCGTCAGGTCTGGGGAGGAGAGTCTGGTTGGACCCTTGTCGGACCCGAATCTACCTCTCAGGGCTTCGGCGCAGGTGAGCTGGGCACCTACATAGGCCTTGGAACCCACTTTCTTGGCATGGGGGAAGTCTTCTTCGGAGTTGGAGGCTCCCTCAGGCCTGGGTCGTGGTGTCTGAGGTGATGATGAGTGCGCTGTCACCCCTGACGACTCCACCCACAGATCAAAGCACTCTTCCCCCAAAAGTGCTGGTGTCTGCCTCTGCTTCTGTACCATCCCCCCCCCCCCCGGCATAGAAAACTGATGTGCCAGGATGGCCCATCGGGTGAGTCGCTCTCTTCTGAAACCTCTCCAGAGGTCCCTCAGAAGACAACTTGTAAGAGGAAACATCTAGACTCCCCTGTGGAGTCTGTCACTTCTTATATGGACTTAGAGGATTCAGAAGGGTCCCCGCAGTCGCCCTTTGAGGATGTCTCCTTCTCAGACATCCTAGAGATCATGAAACTGAGAATAATCACCCTGATGACTTGATAGCCTAGTAGCAATAAAACTAATTATCCAACAGATACTATAGGTTACTCATGAATAAAAATGTAAATTCCATATAAATAAAATGACCATGTAATTGTCATTAGCAAATCTAAACTAACACTTAAAATCCTAGGCTAATGGAAAGCACATACAAATAGGAACATATTAAAATGTACAAATCCACTAATACACATACAAAAACTAATTTTCATAACCTATACTACTTTGAATTTAATAATTTCTTAAACATTTGTATTGTTCATAATATTAGTGCCCTCTTTTTCAAAATTGGGAGTGAAGAAATATCATTTACGCCTGGGGAATTTGCTGCATTCAATCTGATCTGCCACAGAAATTCTTTCAGCTCTAACAAAAGCTCCCATCATCCTCCTCTAGGGTCATTTAGCACTTCTAAAATTCCAAATTTAAAACTAGTGAAGTTGTGACATTCAATGCTATGTTTGAACAAAGCAGTGTTGGTATTTGCTTTTTGTATTCATAGGTTGGTACTAGGCTATCAGCCCTAGGGCCTACATAAGCCTATCCATAACAATTCCATGGCTATTTCTTCCCACAATATTTACTTCCCTGGAACCCTGTCTAGCAGGGCGACTGACATGATCCCCGGGGTGAATTTCCTAGTTCCCATCCAGTCGTCAAGGTTCCTTTTGAAGAGGGCCAAAAAGGTGCTCTGCTTGATCTGTATGGGCAGTCTATTCCAGAGTCTGGGGAGTCTCTGGGTCAGGAACCTATCCCTCAAGCATGTTTTGTTAATTGTGTTGACAAGGTTTAGATCCTTGGAGCGTGTGGCTCTGAGGGATTGGGATTTCTTTAAGTGTAGCATGTCCAACAGCTCTGGGTTTGACATGGCCTTGTATGTTAAGCAGAGATCACCTATGAGTAGACGATATGCGACACAGTATAGTTGGAGGCTTTTTTTAGACTGTCAGCATAGGGCATCTGCTTTAGGCTTGTGATTCTTTGTGAGGTATTTCTGCGGCCTTTCCAGTTGTTGCAGATGTCTTGAGAGGTACATACCAAACGGGCCGTTGTATTCTATAATGGGTCTAATGAGGGATGGAGTATAGTCGGACAATGCCCTCCTTTTATCTGCACGAAAAGCCCTTCGTGATGAGGTATGCCGCATAGGATTTCCTGACTGTTGTGATAATGTGGTCATCAAAGGTGAGACCACTGTCCACCTGTGTCCCCCAAGTCTCTTATCACACTTTTGGTGTTTAGTGTACTGCCACCCATGTGGTAATTCATGGGTACATGTTTTTTCCCCAAAGGTGATAACTATACATTTCTTGGCATTGAGCTTGAGCCCATGGCTCTGGCACCAAGCATCTGTTTCTGTAAGGCCCTTTTGTAGAATATCCACATCATTTGGGGATTCCATAATGGCTCCCAGTTTGCAGTCATCTGCAACCTTTGTTAGGTAGAGTCCCTTAGTGTTGGCCTGCACTTCAGAAAAGTAGATGCCAAACAAGAGCGGTCCCAGGAGTGAACCCGGAGGTACTCCACTTGTCACCTGGCTGGAGCTGGATTTTGAGTCGGCTACTTTTACAATGTGGGTTCTGTCAGTAAGCCAGTTGGCAACCCATCGAGTGACATTGGGATTAATGCCCAGCTTAATAAGTTTATCTATGATTCCAGAGTGGGGGATGGTGTCAATGGGCTTGGCGAGGTCCAGATAGGCTGTGTGGACTGATTTACCCTCGTCCACAGCTCTGGAGACTGATTCGAAGAAGTCAAGTCAGGTTCAGGAGAATAGATCGGCCCTTCACAAACCCAAACTGGGTGGGGTCCAGTGTTTAAAGGTTGCCAGTGTCTTTGTTTATAAGTTCCCTGATAATACGTTCCATGGCCTTGCAGAACAGGCTCGTCACACTGATGGGGCGGTAGTTCCCAGGATTCAAGGTGGATCCCCCCGATGTGGAGTGGGATAACTGTAGCTGTGCGCCACTCAGTGGGCACGAACCCTGAGGTGAGGCTATGATTAAACATGACACTTAGGTGAGGTGCTAGTTCATTTTGTAGTTCATGTAGTACACAGCCTAGGATGTCATCTGGTCCAATGGATGCTGTATTATTCGCTTTGGAGAGTGCGTTTTTTAACCTGTTTGGCCATTACTGGAATTTGGCAATCCTTTGGTATTGAGATGGGTGAGAGGGGGGGTGCAGTTGGCACTTAATCTGCCAGGATATTGGCAATATCCAAGGGATCAGTATACTTCATGCCATTCTGTTGTAGCTCAGAGCAGATCTGAGCATACATATGTTCATAAATTTTCTTTTTTAATAGTCTGTCTTTCCCACATAGTAATGACCACAACCCTCACATATTGCTAAGTAAATAATGCCCTTGGTATTAGTTTCCATTCTTCAATGCTATCTGGAAGGGTAAACCTTCAAGAATTAAAGTACTTTCCTTTAAAATATAATTGCACTGCCTACAAGCACCGCAACAAGTAGTTTCACTGGAGGCCAATGGGATCTTAAACATTCAATTTTCATAAAGGGATTTAAGATTTCTACCCATTTTATAAACTGTGGTTTTATACCCACATAATTGAGAATATCCATATTACCCTTAAAAATCCATTTTTTTATCATATCCTTAATATCTTTACAGTTGGAGCCAAATGAAGTCAATATCGCCTTATTGAAATTCTGTTAGTACCTTTTCACCATTATTTAAACCACCTCTGTCCCCAGGAAGGGTTTGTATCTATTCCCCCAACTTGCATTAATTTCACCACCTCTAGGTAGTTGCTAGAAAAGGTCTCTTTTCTATATATTTTAGATGTAAACTTCCCTCTTCCAATATCCTTCGTTAAAGTAATATCTAAATAATCAATAACATATTCTGTAAAATTACCAGTGAATTTAAAATATGGGGTAATATTATTCAAATAGTCTAAAAATAACCCATAATTTCCATAGTTTTCCTTCCATATAACATGGATATCATCTAAAAAATTAAAATATGCTGTCCACATATTAGAACTGAACACATTTAACCTCCCAGGCATAGAGAAAGTACAGTTTTGTACCTACCATAAATGTAGATGTTCAAGTGTTCACACTGCTGCAGTCATCACACTTGGGTTATCCTGCCGTAAGTTGGTCTCGCAGTTGGCCAGAGTTCCAAAGTCTTGGTCCGGCGTCGGTTGCCGTTGATTCTTCCCCAACGTCAGTGCGCCAGGGGTATACAAGATGCAGCCGATGCCATTTTCTTCAGTTTTTCTTGCCCCAGATGTCAGGTGCCCCCAAGTAGGTAGGCAATACATATTGCTAATCAAAAATATACATATAAAATAAAAACAATACCTTCAGTTACCAGCAAATACCTTTCTTTCCTAAGCAACCTTTGGGGTGCATGTCCAGCTATTTCAGAGGGGATGGAGGGTAACCTGGACTGCAGCAGTGTGAACACTCGAACATCTACATTTATGGTAGGTACAAAACTGTACTATGTTCATCGTGTTACACTGCTGCAGTCATCACACTTGGGTAGAATCCCAAAGCTAAGGTTGTGTGGCTGGTCTATAAAGAGTTAGGATTGGCTATGAGGCCCTGCAGAACTGTGGCAAATCCTGCTCTGGATCTAGAGTAAAGAGGCAGGTGGCAATGCTTGGTAAAGGTGTGCACTGAACTCCAAGTTGCAGCCTCCAAAATTTCCTTGGTAGGTACTCCTCTGAGAAAGGCTGTTGCCCTGGTGGAATGTGGTCTGATGTTATTTGGGACTGATTTTCCATGCTGTGTGTAGCAGTACCGAATACAGTGTCCTATCCATTTGGATATAGTCTGCTTTGAGATAGCCTTGCCCTGTGATCCTGCAGCATATGCCACAAACAGTTGCTCGGTTTTCCTGAAAGCTTTTGTTTTGTCCAAGTAGAAGTGTAGCTGCCTGTGTATGTCCAAAGAATGCAGAAGTTTCTCCCCTTTATTCTGTGGGTTTGGATAAAAGGTTGGCAAATGGATGGTTTGGTTAAGAGCCACACTAGATACCAACTTTGGCATAAAGGAAGGGTTTGTCCTTAAAGATACCCTGTCCTGATGAAAAATTATAAAAGGTTCCACTGCCATTAATGCCTGTAGCTCTGAGACTTTTCATGCTGAAGTTACTGCCAGGAGCAGAGCTGTTCCATGACAAAAATTTTAGATCGGCTGTATTGGCCGGCTCAAAAGGTGGTAGGGTCAGTTTTTCCAAAACAAAATTGAAGTCCCAAGTTGGTGCTCTCCAGGGCAGTCTTATGTTTTTAGCACCTCTGAGGTACTGCTTTAGCAAGGGATGAGAGAATAAAGAAGGATCCGTGTTGTAATGTGCTGAAATGGCAGAGGCGTGGATCTTAATTGATGAGAATAGGCCTCTGACTAGCATCTCAGTTAAGTATTGTAAAATCTGAGGAATGTTTGGAACAAGAGGGTCAAGACTTTGAGCCTGGCTCCAGGCGCAGAATCTCTTCCATTATTCTGAGTAAGCTTTCCTGGTGCTAGGCCTCCTGGCCTCCAAAATGACATCCATAACAGCTTTAGAGAGAGGTGTTGCCTGTTTGGCTAATGTATCTGCCATGCAGCCAGGTTTGGCTAATGTATCTGCCATGCAGCCAGGTTTAGGGTTTTGAGTTGACTGTGCAGGATCTGATTGTTTTGAGTTAGAAGGTGTGAAATTTGAGGCAAAATCCATGGTGGGTCCTGAGCCAAGTTCCTTAAGATAGGGAACCAGTGCTGGCGTGGCCAGTCTGGAGCAATCAGGATCATTTGTGGTTTTTCTTGTCTGGCGTTTAGGAGTACCTTTGAACGGAGTGGCAGTGGTGGGAAGGCATAAACTTTTAGGTTTTTCCAGCTGAACAGAAGAGCATCCACTTTCCATGCTTGTTTGTGATGAGTCCTTGCGCAGAATTTTTGTAGTTGGCAATTCAATGGGGAGGCAAAAAGATCCATGTCTGGGCATCCCCATTTGTGCGTTATCATGCTGAAGATTTGCAGATTCAATTTCCATTCGTGAGGGTCCACAATATTTCTGCTTAGATAGTCTGCCAGAGTATTCTTCTTTCCTGGCAGGAATTGTGCTAGCAGGTGAACTTGGTATGTTAGAGCTGTGTTCCACAAAGGCATGGCTTGCCTGCATAGGGCATAAAAATAAGTGCCCCTTTGCTTGTTTATGTACCAAATTACTGTAGTGTTGTCAGTCTTTAGTAATAGTTGTCCTGGATGTAGAAGGTCCTTGAAAGCTGTTAGGGCATTTTGAACAGCCAACATCTCTTTTTGATTGATGTGAAGATGCATCTGGTCTGTGGTCCACTTGCCCTGAATGCATTTTCCTGCCATGTGTGCTCCCCAGGTGTAATGCAAAGCATCTGTTGTTAGTTTGCCTGGCTGTGGGTTGGGTAAAAGGCTGACCCTTGTTTAGGTGACATGCCTGTGCCCACCATTGAAACTCCTGTTGTACACAGGGAATCATTGGTATTACTGCTTCTAAACTGTGAGAGTGTTGAGTCCAAACACTTTTTAGGTACCATTGTAATTTCCTCATATGCAGTCTGGCATATGGTATTAGTAGTATGCAGGATGCCATGAATCCCAGGGCCTGCAGAATTTTTCTTGCAGGGAGATGGGACTTTTTGCCAGTAATTCGAAAATATTGAGTTAGTTGAACTTGTTTGTCTGGCGTGAGGTAAGCCATCTGGGCCATTGTATTTAAGTTGGCACCCAGGAATGTAATCTGTTGCGAGGGCACTAGTTTTGACTTCTTTTCGTTTACTGTGTACCCTAGAGAAATTAGCAACTTTTTTACAAATGCCAGATGCTGTAGAAAAATGTCCTTTGTCTCTGCTTGAATGAGGCAGTCGCCCAGGTATGGGTATATTTGAATTCCTTTTTGTCTGCAAAATGCAATTACTGGTGCCAGGCACATTGTGAAGACCCTGGGCGCAGTACATAAGCCAAAGGGCAGTGCAGAGAATTGGTAGTGCATTGTACCAGCTTTGAATCTGAGGTATCTTCTGCAATTTTGTCTGATAGAGACATGCAAGTATGCCTCTGAGGTCCAGAGTAACAAGCCAAGCCTTCTTGCCCAGCATGGGTACAAGCTGCTGTAATGTCAACATTTTGAATTTCGGAATATCCAGGTAAGTATTCGGAATTGAAAGGTCTAGTATGGGCCTCCAGACCTTGTCCTTTCTGGGACCAGGAAGAGCCTGGAGTAAATTCCTTGTCCTTGCTCCTGTTGTGGTACTTTTTGAATAGCTCTCATGTCCATGAAGGCTGAAATTTGTTTTTGTGCCTCTGTCCATTGATTTTGTGGCAGGTCTGGCATTCCTTTTAGCCTTGGTAAAGTATGAAAGTGGAATTTGTAGCCTTGAGACACAATATTCAGAGCCCATTTGTCTTGGGTGATTGTTTGCCAGTTTTGAGAAAAAAGTGCTAGTTTTCCCCCTAAGGGGGCTTCCAAAAGGGACGTGCTTGGCATACGAAGAGGAAAGTCATTGTGACCGTTTCCTGTAAGGTTGAGACTTGTCCTCACCTCCTTTTGGGGTTGAGGTGCCCCACTGTCATCGTCTGTTTGAGCCTTGGGGTTGAGATCTGCCTCTTGGGCTTCTGTAGCTGCCTCTGTGTGGCCTGACACTGGAAAGGACCAATTCTTTGTTGGCCAATTTCTGCTAAAGCGAGGTGGCTGTACCTGTAAGAAATCCTTGACTGTTTGCATAAATTTAGCTTTATCCTCCATTTTCTTTAACACCTCTTCTGCCTTAACACCAAACAAAGTATCATGCTGTAAAGGAGCATCCAATAATTTTGCCTTAACATGAGCAGGTAAACTCTTTTCTTTTAACCAAGCATGTCTTCGAATAACAGAACCTGTAACTGCGGCTCTACAAGAGGCCTCTAAAGAATCAAATCCACATTGCAGAGTATGTTTTCCCACCTGTTCAACTGCATGCAATAAATCCTGCATTTCTTTACAATCAGGAGCTTCTGAGCTTGCAAGCATTTTCTGTTTTAACTGAGCCATTAAATATTGTTGGTACTTAAGCATGTGAAACTGGCAATTTAAAGCTCTTACTGCTAAAGTTGCAGACGTGTATACTTTCTTCCCCCATCTATCCAAAGCTCTGGAATCTCTGTCAGAGGGTACTGGATTTTTTGCAATGGAAGCCTTAACCCCTTTTGGACCCTGGGAAATAGTTTCTGGATCAGCAGAAGGGTTTTTGTAAAGAAACTTGAAAGTCAGGGACTCTAATACCCATCTGGCTTGGCTGGAGCAGGGGGCAAAGAGTCAGGAGATAGGATGGATTCAGAGAACACATCATCCACAATATCTAGCACAGGCGGAATAGCCAGGGGCCTGTGCTGAGGCAATAAGAGGAAATCCCTGAGCCTTTTCTTGGATTCTGAGTAATCCTGACTTTCCCAATGGAAATGCTCCATCATGGTATGTAAAGTTTCCCCAAAAGAATAATCCTCAGGAGGAGAGGCTGAAGGGATAAATTCTTCAGCATCAGAGTCCTCATAAGGGGGTAGAGAGTATCCCTGGTCTGAAGAGGAATCAGAGGAAATGGAAACCTGATCAGAGGAGTCCGTCTGTATCCTGCCTAGGCCTTTTCTCAGGAGGGGGATGGGAATCCCTGATTTGAGTAATGAGGTCTTCGGACATTTTACGCATTTATTTCTTAGGCATGGAGGACTGTCCAGAAGAATGCTGTACTTGTTTCTTTGTCTTTAATGGTACCTTTGTCTTGGCTGTTTTAATGGTAAGCTGTGAAGGTCTGAAAACACCCTCAGAAGCCAATGCCTGCTCAGCGGCTCTGGACGCATCTGAGAGATTAGTTTCCGTAGGCCCAATACCTTGGGTTTCCAGAGGCCTAGCTGTCTCCACGTGGGAGTCGGAAGCGGCCTGTGGCTCCGAGGTAGCGGGTGTCAGGGGCTGCGAAAGTGCCTCAGTGAGAACCGGCGACTGGCCTAAAAGAGGTTTCGTCTGTTTTGGACCTCGGATGCCTGTCTTTATCCTTGTCTTTGCATTTTTTCTGTATTGAGGTAGTCGGCTGATCCGACGGCATAGTATAATTGAACGTTCGCCCAAAGTAGTGTAAAGCAAAATCAAAACGTCATTTTACAGTGCGTATGTTAAATCTAGCACAAAACTGACAATTAGTGATGTCGTGATCAGGGCCTAGGCATGGAATACAGTAAGAGTGGAAGTCCTTATGAGGTATTTGCTTCCCGCAAGAAATACAGTTATTAACTTTTTCTGACATCGGTCTGAGGCAAGAAAAAAAAAGTTTCCCCAACGGGGTACGTAGCTTTATTGAAGACTTTGGATCTGAAATTTGACTTCGAAAATCTCAGGAATCAGCCGACAGGCACTTGCAAACAATTAGTTATGTACTCACCATAACGATAGATGTATGTGGTCCATCTCGCCTACATTCATTACTGATGGGCTCGGAGCAGAGAATCGGCTCCGACTCAGCCGCTATAACTAGCACGAAGTCTCTAATTGGCTGGGCTAAGCCTGTATCCCAGGATGCACCACGCCCAAACCCCCAGATCTTGTTTGCCACAATATAATCATTACACATACATAACCCCACAGGAACACACAGCAAGAAGAGAGAAAAAATAATATCCTCAGAAGGGTCCAAGAATATAAAATTCCTCCAAGTCCACCAGGAAGGGGGAAGGTGGGTGGGTACGTAAGAATGTAGGCGAGATGGACCACATACATTTAGAAGTTATGTGCTCACCATAACATTCCATCTGAGTAGGTACTTCATTTGTCTGCAACCTGTGGGTCTCGGATCTGACCGGCAGCTTTCCAAGCTTCAAGATCCGAGGTCCTAGTTCCTCCCCTCTACCCACAATCCCCTGTCACCACCACACTACCTCAGATCGGTTTTGCTGTATCACCTGAAAAAAACTAATAAACAGGTTCAGATATTCTCAAGAATCATAAAGATCCTAAAAACCCGATACAGGTTAGGGGGATGGCAGGGGGGGGGATGGTTGCAGACAAATGAAGTACCTACTCAGATGGAACGTTATGGTGAGTACATAACTTCTAAATCTGAAGTAGTTACTTCATTTGTTCTGCAACCTGTGGGACAGAGTCCCCAGCTACCTAAACAAAGAAACCTGGGTGGTCTATGGGAGGATATTCCGAAGCACTGCGGAGCCAAAGGACGTCCTGCGTCTAGATATGTCCAGCTTATAATGAGAAATAAACGTATGAGCAGAAGACCAAGTGGCTGCTGAACATATGTCATCCAACGGCATCCTGGACCAGATGGCTGCAGAAGTTGCGATGGACCTTGTGGAATGTGCACGGATTTTGAATGGGGTTGTTTTGCCTGATGCCTTATAAGCCTGAGAAATACATTGACAAATCCAATTAGCCAGTGTCACTTTGGATATAGGTTTTCCCATGGATGAAGGAGCAAATGACACAGAGTTGATCAGCCTTACGAACATCTTTGGTCCTGTGCAGGTAAAAACGCAACTGTCTATGAACGTCTAGTGTATGCAACATGTATTCTCCCTTATTTTTTTTGAAAAACACTGGCAGATTGATTGTCTGATTGATATTTGCCACAGATGCCACTTTTGGTAAGAAAGACTGGTTAGTCCTGAGAGACACTCTGTCATTGTGGAAAATAAGATAGGGAGGTTTCATGCACAAAGCTTGGAGCTCTGAAACCCTTTTAGCAGAAGTTATGGCCACCAAGAATGCTGTTTTCCAGGACAGAAAATTAAGGGGTACAGAAGCTGCAGGTTCAAAAGGAGGTTTCGTTAAGGCTTGCAGAACAAAGGTAAAGTCCCAAGGGGGAGTCACGGATTTCACTGGTGGCTTGAGAAGGAAAACGCCACGCAAGAATGTCTTGCACAATTTTGTAGATGCTAGAGATCCTAATCCGTCTCCCACATGAAAATGGGATATTGCTGCCAACTGTACTTATACCGTTGATGCACTGGCCCCTTGTTCAAAAATCATGGACAAAAAATCCAAGACTGTAGGAATCGGAACAGTAAAGGGGTTGAGACCTTGGCTGTTAGCCCAGATAGAAAATCGTTTCCACATGCTATTAAAGATTTTCCTGGTGGACGGTTTATGAGCCTCTACCAGAATAGTTTTCACTGGTGACAAGATACCGGGAGTCCTTGCCATTAGTGGAACTGGATCAACCAAGCTGCGAGCTTGAGGTTTACCAGGTTTGGTGTTGGGCACCCCGTTGGGTGCGATATCAGATCTGGAATGGGATCCAGGATTAAAGGGGAGGAGAGACTGTGAGACTGCAGGTATGGAAACCAGATTTGACGAGGCCAGAATGGGGCTATGAGGATAATTTTGCTCCCCAACCGTGCGGCTTTCTGAATGAACTTCGCCATGAGCGGAAGCGGGGGGTAAGCATAGAGTAGACCGGGAGGCCAAGCATGAATCAGAGCGTCTCTGGGGCTCTCACCTTCTGGGGGAAGAATTGCAAAGAACTCGCTGCATTTTGTGTTTTGGGGGGTAGCAAAAAGATCGCAGCGGGGCCAACCCCACTTGTGGAAAATTTCCTTCGCAACTTTCGGATTGAGAGACCACTCATAAGGACTGAGAATTATTCGACTCATTTTGTCCGCCAGAATGTTGGATCGTCCCGGAATGTGCGTTGCTATCAGAAAGCGGTTGGTGGATATCGCCCATTCCTAAACTCTCATGGCTTCTCGACAAAGCGGGTAGGATCTGGTCCCCCCTTGTTTGTTTATATACCAGACCACTGACGCATTGTCCGTCTGTATTGCAATCGTTCCTAGAGGTAGGTGGTCTTGGAGAGCCTGCAATGCTAGAAGCACCGCCCTCATCTCCAGAACATTTATGTGCAAGGCAGTCTCCGACAAGGTCCACGTACCTTGGACGTTTCTGCCCAAACAATGCCGCCCCCCCCCCCACCCTAGGCGAGAAGCATCCGTGGTTAACCTGGCCTGTGGGGGGGGGGGGATCACAAAGGGTCTCCCTTGCCCGAGTTCTGGGGAGTGAAGCCACCACAGGAGGGATTCCCTGCAAACTCTGCTCAGGGGGATAGGAGTGTTCAATGGGTGGAGTAACAGTGACCATTGAACTTGGAGTGTCCACTGCAATATATGCATCCTTAGGCGAGCATGGAGAGAGAGGCCGATAGCCGCTGCCATCGAGCCTACTGCTCTCAGGACTAACTCCGCCGGCGGAGCTTTGGTGCGAAGAAGAGCCAAAACCTGGAGTGAGAGGCTGGACAGCCTGTCCGAGGTCAAGAAGGCCCGAGAAGATCGGGAATATAGCCTGGCTCCTATGAAATCTAATGCTTGCACAGGATGAAGAAAGGATTTCGGTATGTTGACTGAGATGCCCAAGCTGTCGGCAAGAGACAGCACATAGTCTCTCGTGGTACAAAGTTGATGCCTGTTGGATGCTGTGAGGAGCCAGTCGTCTAGGTACGGAAAGACCCTTATGACCTGAAGCCTCAGGTGGGCCGCAACCAGTGCCATGACTTTGGTGAACACCCTGGGGACGGAGGTGAGTCCGAACGGAAGGACCCTGAACTGGTAATGACTGGCCCCCTAGCCGGAAGTGGAGGAACCTCCTGGACAGTCTGTCCATTAGGATGTGGTAGTACGCGTCCTTGAGGTCTATAGAGCACATCCAGTCATTCTCCTGCCTTAAGGGGAGAATAGATTGTAGAGTGACCATCCGGAATTTTTCTTTGGGGACAAACATGTTCAAGGCGGACAAGTCTAGAATGGGCCTGAGGTCCCCCGTCTTTTTTGGCACTAAAAAGAACCTTGAGTAGTAGCCCAATCCGGATTGGTCTGGGGGGACCCGCTGGATGGCTCTTTTTTCTAACAAATTTGAAATCTCTACGGTCGCCGCCTCTCTGACTGGGTGGGACATTGGAGAGGCGACCACCTGAGGGAGGACGAAATAGGAAGGGAAATTTGTAGCCTCTGGATATAATTCTGAGCACCCATCGATCGTTCGTGATGGACTCCCACATTGACAGGTGCTTTGTTAAACGCCCCCCGACTGCCTCCAGAGCTGGACAGTCGGGTAAGCCCTCAGGGCTGCTGCGTGGGTCTCGGAGAAAGGCTCCCTAGATCCGAAGTTATGCGGTCCCCCTCTGCCTCTGGGCCGGCGTCCACCCTGCCCTCCTCTGCCTCTGGAGGGCGTGGAGTCCGAAGCTGGATAGGATTGCTGAGACTTGCGGAACCACAGCTTCTTTTGCCCCCTCTGATTCCTTGAGAAGGAACATTGGGGGCTCAAGAAGCGGACTCCGACGGCAGACAGCGTCTTCCCATCCTTCTCGCTTTGGACTAGTGTATCGCGTACAGTCTTGCCAAAAAGCGAAGAGCCGTCAAAGGGTGCGTTTGCGAAGGACGCCTTGAAAGGTTCCGTGAAATTACAAAGACGGAGCCAGGTGTGACGTCTCAAGACAACACCTGCCCCGCTGGCCCTTGCAGCTCCCTCCGTAGCATAAGACAGTAGCCGCATGGACGTATTTGAAATGGACTTGAGTGGCCATACGTGTCGAGAACACGGTTTTGTCCTCTACCGACATGGACTCAGGTGGAGCTGCAGTGTATTCCTTGATCAAATCCCGTTGCAGCCTGATGACATGCGCCATATAATTCAGCGCCCTCACGGAGAAGGTTGCTGAAGCAAAGGTCCACTTCCCTATACGGTCCAGTGCCCGGGACTCCTTGTCCGGCGGGTGGACCGTGGAGCTCTCCTGGGAGAGTTCTCTCAGCAGCCACCAACATGGCATCAACCGGGGACCCTTTGGCCCAAGCCTGCCTGTCTGAAGGGGGGCGCTAAGGATTTTATCCGGTCGGCGTGGGATAGGCTCCACGGTGTCGGGATCCTGCCAAGCCCTGGTAGTCAGGAGATCTACCAGGGGATCTGCCGGTGGGGACACCCAGGAGGTAGATGGGCCTGCTTCAAACGCCTCCAGAAATACGGACTCATCCGAGGAAGGTTTTTGGGCAGACCACCCCTCCCAATACGCAACATTTCCACGATGTCTCCAAAGGAGACATCCTCGGGGGGGGGGGGGGACCTTGGGGAACTTTCCCTTTCCTCTAAGTCCGTATCTGTGGTGACTGACTTGGGGGAGTCCATGTGCCTCCTTTTACACGTCCGTTTATGAGGCACCTCCTCTGTGGGACTGTCAGAAGAGGGCTCGTCAACGGCCTCGTTCCTCCGAGGGAACCAACTGGTGGGTCTGAGCAGGCTGTCCCGATGGAAGTTAGACCCGTATGCAATGGGGGAGTGGAGGGATCCAAAGCTCGAGTCGGGGACCTGGAAGACCACGACAGTACCCTCTCCACTACCTCGAACACAGAGGGAGAACTACTCTCTTCCGGCCCCGAGAGCAGTCTCCTCGGCTCCGAGATAGGGATCGGAGCCGAAGCCATTGGATCTGAAAGGGGGTGCTCTCCGACATAGGCGGCGCCGAAGATGCTCCCATGGATCTGACGCCCGGCCCAGGGCCCCGAGAGCTCGGATCCGGGATACTCGAGGGTATGGTCGGCGTCGAGAAGGCTTGGGCCACCGGCACCGACAAAACCCCAGCTTCGAAAGGGCCTGGATCCGAAGACTCCAAAACCCGGATCTGGGTTGAAGGAGAAATCAGGGCAAATATTGAAGCTGCACTCCCCCCCTGTGGAGGGGGGAGGGCAGGAGCATCCCCATCTGCATTTGGGTCTGCAAAAACCGACGCATCATCCTATCCATATCGGCATCGGAGAGAGACCTAGTAGATCTAAGAATGAAGGAGATCGGAGCCGAGAAGAAGGTCCGGACACCCTCGACGGCGACTTAACAATTTTTGAAGGCGGAGCCGAGGGATGAGGCTCGGCTCGCCTCTTGTGTCTGTGCTTCTCCCTGTGCTTTTCCCTAGAAGGAGAAGACTGAACTTCCTTCGTACTCAAGGCAGTAGTGGGAGGTTGAGTCCCAGCCTGAGTCGAGGGAATCAGGGGTGCCGAAGCTACCTGGGCAGCCTGCACCTTGGAGGGAGAGGAGGAAGAGGTCTCCTCCGGGGGAAGCAATACCGCCAGAATAAGCCTGTTCCTCCTGTCCTTCACAGCCCGGGGGTTGAAGGCTGCGCAAACCTGGCAGTCTGAAGACAAATGGACAACCCCCAGGCATATAACACGCACTGAGTGTGGCCATCAGCTGGGGAAAGCTTATGGCCACACCCAGAGCACTTTGAAAAAATAGCTTTATGGCCTTCGGCCATTTTGCTAACAGACACACTCACATGCCCAAACACCTAGGGGAAGGTTTAACTGAATAAAAACGCAATCCCGAAAACAAAAAAGGGCAGAGAAACTCTCTAAATATTCTTCTTTTTAACTTATTAAAGTTTTAAGAAAATCTCTTGAAAAAAAATATTCACTTCCCTGTCTAAGCTCAGGAGCTCTTCTTAAGACGCTTGTTATTCAAGCTGCGGCAAAAACGATCTGAGGTAGTGTGGTGGTGACAGGGGATTGTGGGTAGAGGGGAGGAGCTAGGAGCTCGGATCTTGAAGCTTGGAAAGCTGCCGGTCGGATCCGAGATCGGATCAGAGACCCACAGGTTGCAGAACAAATGAAGAAACTACTTCAGATCTATCGTTATGGTGAGTACATAACTAATTGATGTAATGTGGTCCTATCTCGCCTACATTCATTACTGACGGGACAGCGTCCCTAGCACCTATATCCTGGGAGGCGCATGGGAAAACACTCCTGAGCACCGTGGAACCAAAGGAAGCCCGGCCTCTAGAAGCCACGTCCAGCTTATAATGAGAAATAAAGGTGTGTGGGGAAGCCCAGGTGGCTGCCGCACAGATTTCATCCAAAGACAGCCTAGCATGAAAAGCCACTGAGGTAGCCATAGCCCTGGTAGAATGCGCCTTAACTGGGAAATGTAGATCTCTACCTGCCGATGTGTAAATAAATGAGATACAGTCCTTAATCCACCTTGCAATAGTGCCTTTGGTCACAGGGCTACCAATCCTGTTCTCTGAAAAGGACATAAACAACTGATCTGATTTCCTCTCCTGTTTTGTCCTGCGCAAATAAAACCTCAATTGTCTATGTACATCCAATTGGTAAAATTTGAATTCTGCCTTGTTTGAAAAGTGTGGGAAAAACACTGGTAACTCAATGGATTGGTGAAGACAGAAGGTAGAAGAAACCTTAGGAAGAAAGGAAGGGTTGAGTCTCAAGGATACTCTATCCTTATGAAAAACCAAATGAGGTTTAACAGAAAGGGCTTGAAGCTCTGATACCCTTTTGGCTGAAGTAAAGGCCACCACAAAGGCAGTCTTCCAAGACAAATATTTTAATTCACAAGTGGCTGCAGGCTCAAAGGGAGACGTTATGGCTCTAAGCACTAAGTTTAAACCCCATGGCAAAACTGGCTGTGAAACTGGGGGACGAAGTAACCAGGCTCCTTTTAGGAATGCTTTACACAGTTTATGGCCCATGAGGGAAGGCTCATATGAAACGTGAAAATTAGAAATTGCCGCCAGTTGTACCTTAATAGTGGAGGCAGCGGAACCTTGTCTGAAAAGCATCGCCAAAAAATCCAAAACTGCCGTCACAGGGGCTGTAAAGGGATCTAGATTATGTGACTGGGCCCAGATAGCAAATTTCTTCCATTTACTGGAGTATATCTTTCTAGTGGATGACTTGTGGGAAGAAGATAGGATATGTACCACTTCCAGTGTAAAGGAAAGCTGTCTGACTAAGGACGGAAGTGGAGAAGCCAGGCAGTGAGCTTGAGGGTTTGCAGGGATGGGTGGAACTGCCCTGACAGATGAGTCAATAGGTCTGGAACTGGATCCAGAATCCAAGGACCGTCCATGGTATATCTCCAGAGAAAAGACAACCAAACTTGACGGGGCCAGTGTGGTGCGATCAAAATCATTTTGCTTCCCAAGGAAGTTGCCTTCTGAATCACTCTTGGCAGCAGAGGAAACTGAGGGAAGGCGTAGAGCAGACCGGGGGGGGGGCTAATCGTGGACTAGAGCATCCCTGGGTGACTCCCCCTGAGGGGGGATCAGAGTGAAGTAACTGCTGCACTTGGCACTGAGGGGACTGGCAAAGAGGTCGCAGCAAGGTAGACCCCACCTGGAGAAGATCTGAGCAGCAACTCGATCGTTCAGGGACCACTCATGAGGCATCAGAATAGCTCTGCTTAGCCTGTCTGCTATCACATTGGACTTCCCCGGAATGTGCGTTGCCACTAGAAAGCGTTGGGAAGACACCGCCCAATTCCACACTCATGGCCTCTCTGCAAAGGGGATAGGACTTGGGTTCCCCCCTGCTTGTTCAGGTACCACACGACTGACCTGTTGGAAAAAATTGAAATAGTTCCCTTGGGAAGAGAGCTATGAAGTGCCTGCAATGCTAGTAGCACTGCTCTCATCTCCAGGACATTTATATGCAAGTGTACCTCGTGATCTTGCCATGTGCCTTGGACCGTCCTGGCCAGATAATGCCCCCCACCCTGTCTGGGAGGCATCCGTGGTCACTGTGGCACTAGGGGGCGGAGGGTTCAGGGATCTCCCTTTGTTCTGATTGGGTGAATGAAGCCACCAACGCAGGTCCTGTTGGCATTGTTCCATTTTAAGAATCGGATGAGACAGATGGAATTCTTGAAAGGACCACTAGACCGAAAGAAGCCACTGGAGTATCCGCATATGTAGCCTGGCCAGGGGTACTAGTAGGATGGTGGCCGCCATGGAACCTAGTAACTGAAGAACAAGTCCGGCTCGGACCTTTTTCAGAGGTAATAAGGCCAAAACTTGAGCCTGTAGCACTTTTATTCTTTCGGTAGGAAGGAAAGCCCTCATTTCTACGGAATCTAGCTCTGCGCCGATAAATGCAACATCATGTGATGGCAGCAAGACAGATTTTTGCCAGTTGAAAGTAATCCCTAGGAGTTGACCCAAGTTGATGGTGGCCTCCGTGGCTCCAAGTAGATGCCTGGTGGGGGCGGTGAGAAGCCAGTCGTCTAGGTAAGGAAACACCTGGAATCCTAAACGTCTCAGGTGAGCAGTCACCACTGCCAGACATTTGGTTAACACCCTGGGGGCTGTGGTGAGACCAAAGGGCAGGGCTCGGAATTGGAAATGACAGGCGCCCAGCCGGAAGCGTAAGTGATTCCTGGAGGCCTTGTTTATCTTGATGTGATAATAGGCATCCTTGAGATCGATGGAGCACATCCATACTCCTTTTTCCAACAAGGGGAAAATGGTTTGAAGAGTGACCATTTGGAACTTGGACTTCCTGACGAAGCAGTTTAAACAGCTGAGATCCAGGATGGGCCTCAAGTCCCCTGTTCTTTTCGGCACCAAAAATAACTTTGAGTAAGTTCCTGATCCGATCTGGTCTGAGGGGACTGGTTGGATGACTCCTTTTTCCAGCAGCTTTGAGACTTCTAATGATGCTTGATCCCTTTGACTGGGTGGAACATCTGTGACTCTCTTGGATGGAGGAGGGGGTGCGATAAAGAGAATGGTGTAACCTCCGGCAATAATTCGAAGCACCCATCGATCCTGAGTGATGTTTCCCCAGGCTTGAAGATGCATTGAGAAACGACCCCCGACTGGCTCTGGAAAGGCACAGCCGGGTGGTCCCTCAGGGACGTTGGTAGGAGGAACCATGAAAGGACTCATGGTCTCCTGAGTTGCGAGGGCCTCCCCCGCCCCTAGGGCGACATCTTCCAGAGTAATTCCACCCTCCTCTGCCTCTAGAGGGGGAGTCACCATGATGGTCAGGAAAAGACTTCTGAGACTTCTGAGACTTCTTGAACCACATCTTTCCTCCCCTCTGCGCCTTGGGATAAGGTCTAGACTAGGGAAGAGAAAAACGGGCCTCTACAGCAGACAAAGTCTTACCCTCCTGCTCACATCTGGTGAGAGTGTCTTTCACTTTGGGTCCAAAGAGGGAGGACCTGTCGAAGGGAGCGTCCGTGAAGGAAGACTTGAAGGCCTCCGCAAAGTGACACCGCATCCAGGCTTGCCTCCTAAGGGCTACACCTGCGCTAGCTGCCCTATCCGCCCCCTCGGCTGCATAGGATATGAGCCTCATGGACGAGTTAACGATAGAAGACAGGGTAGACAGCTGAGCATTGACAGTCTGGTTCACCGCCTCAGGCAAGTTACCCGACAGAGCATCTTCCAACTCCTTGAGGATCTCTTTGGAGCCTCGTAAAATGACAGATAATTCAACGACCGCAAGTAAAGGTCGCTGAGGACAGGGTACACTTTATACCAATCCATACTCCTAGACTCCTTGTTCGGAGGATGAACGGAAGCAGAAGTCTCTGCAACTTCTTGCTGAGTGGCAGACGCCAGGACCAGGGCATCTACAGGAACTTCTTTTGTCAAGAACTCTTTCCCAGGAGGCGCAGACAAGAACTTGTTCGGGCGGCTGGGAACCGGTTCCAGAGTCAGGGTGTTCCCACACCCTTCGACAAATAAGGTCCAACAATTCATCGAAGGGGGGAGACACCCAGGAGGCGGAAGGTCGGGCTCCGAAGGCCTTGAGGAAGAGACTCCTCCTCAGAGAGGGTTTTGGAAGGCCAGTTGCCTCTCTGTCTCAAAATCTCCAGGATGTCGGAGAATGAGACATCATCGGAGGACAACTTTGGGGACCCCTCTGCATCATCAAGGTCGGTGTCTGAGGTGACAGACTCATCTGGTGGAGTCTACGTGCTTCCTCTTACACAACTTCTTTCTGGGAGGCTCTTCAGACTCTGAAGGGCCCTCAGAAAGCAGGGGACCATGCACGAGAGTATCCTCAGGCCTTCGAGCCCCGCTGCCTGCTGATGGGGGGGCATCAGAGGCTCTAGTCGCAGTGTCCGGGAAAGAAGTGGTTGACTCAAGTGATGTCACCGAAGACCTGGCCAGTGTGCTCCTCATGGCCTTGAAGGCAGGTCCACCTGAATCCGAGGAGCGACCAGTCTCAGAGACCACAATCGGAACAGGGGTTCCCCCAGCCGAAGCACCAAGAGGGAGACTCAGAGCCGATGTTTGAAGCCCCGATGTATCCCCCTCGGGTCCGACCGACGAAACCAGAGTGCCAAAACCATTCGACTGAACCGAAAAGGTTGGAGCTGAGGTCGGAGCCGAAAAACTCATAGGGGGTTTCAGAGCCGATCCAAGGACCTCACTCGACTCGGAACACTCCAGCTCCGACGACACAGAGGTGGTCGGAGGAGGAATAATCAGAACCGACTGGGCTGGAGCAGAGAATAATTTTGTTAACACTGGTGACTGGCGGAGCCTCTGCACCACCCTATCCGAATCAGACAACCTGGAGGACTTGGAGACACAGAAGGGGGTCGAGAAGTCTTCTCTAATGGATTCAACGTAAAGCTAGGAGAATGGCTCCGAATCGGCTCCAAGACAATTGGAGCCAAAGTCTGCTCCAACACAACCGAAACCTCCTTCGGCTCCGGCGGCAGTGGAACCGAAGAAGCAGTCTTCGGTACTGACAGCATCTCCTGCGGCTCCGGGACCAATGGAGCCGAGGAAGGTGAAACAGTCTAATCTTTTCTCCAATGGCTCCGACGAACTAGACGGAGCTGGAGATCTCTGTTTTGTCTTAGATTTCCCACTAGGGGAAGAAGACGCTAAAGCTTCTTCAAAGGCAGGTGTTACCAGGCCCTTGAGAATCAACTTATTTTTTTCTCTCTTGCAAGACCCTGGAACTAAACGAATGACACACACTGCAGGACTCTTGCAAGTGTATAGCGCCCAAACAGTACACACAGATGGCATGGCCATCAGTCAGATGCATCTTATAGGAACATTTGGTCACTTTTTAAAACCAGAAGGCCTATGCTCCTTCTGATCTTTGCCTGACATTTCAAATCTCCACACAAACCAGACAGCAACACGAAAGGGAAAGGAGGAAGGGATTCTAACTCAAACGCCCCTACAACCAACAAGGAAACGCACCAAACAGGGCTAAGGCCCTCTAACTTAAACGGGCCTAGCCCGCCAAACACAAGGATACCACAACTGTAACCAAAAAACGGAAAACAGTCACGAAACACCAAATACACAGAACGTAGCTATTAAAATAGCTTTTGGTTGGAAAAAAATTGCAGGAAACCAAGTAAATAAATCAAAAAAGGTACTTAGCCAAAGCCAAGCTCGAGACCACGTCTTCACTCAACGAGCGTCAAACGAGATCTGGGGGTTTGGGCACGGTGCATCCTGGGATACAGGCTTAGCCCAGCCAATTAGAGACTTTGTGCTAGTTATAGCGGCAGAGTCAGAGACTATTCTCGGCTCCGAGCCAGTCAGTAATGAATGTAGGCGAGATAAGACCCCATTACATCTGCTTCGGGCACCACGCGGCAAGAAAGACTGAAGAAAATGGTGTCGGCTGCATCTTATATACCCCTGGCACACTGATGTCGGGGAAGAAGCGACCGCAACCGACGCCGGACCAAGACTTTGTAACTCGGGCCGACTGCGGGACCGCCTGACGGCAGGATAACCCAAGTGTGATGACTGCAGCAGTGTCACATGACGAACATCTAAATTTGCAAAGATGGGTGCACAACTCGCACCCATCGCCACTCCTTTCAACTGTTTAAAGTAGGCACCTTCAAAAGTAAAACAATTGTTTTCCAATATTAGCTCCATAGCTAGCATGATGAAATTTATTAACATCTCGTCCAAATTAGTGAGGCTTCTAATTGTTTGTGTCTTTCGGCTTTTCCCGGTTAAGGGTCGCCAAGGCAGAACTCCGGTCCACTAATGATTGGTAGTTGATTTTTACGTGCAGAGTTACCAGCCCTGATGCACAACCTTCAATGAAGGTATGCCCATTCACACATCTCCACACAGAAGACGCTCTAGCTGAGAATCGAACCGGACAGCGTCTTACTGTGAGGCGACAATGCTACCGCAGCACCACCACCCATCAGCAGGATTTTGTTTTATTTGAGGAAGCTATTAAAAATTAGTGAGGCTTCTAATAGCTTCCTCAAATAAAACTAAATCCTGCTGATGGGGTATAGACGTAAATAAATCTACAACATCCACCTGTAGAAATAAAGCAGTGTTTGGTATACCGTTAGCCCTTCTGCTTAAGAGCAAGAATTTGCTTTTGAGCCTCCTCCCACTGATTTGGGGGTAGGTCTGGCCAACCATTTGGGGTTGGTAAGGAGTGAAAGCGGAATCTGTATCCTTGGTAAAAATACATTTAAAACCCATTTGCCCTGGGTAACAAGTTCCCAATTTTTTGCCTGCCAGGCAATCTTTCCCCCTAAGGGAACACTCAGTTGTGCAGGGCCTGGAAGATTTAAAGTCAAGTCATTGAGAAAGTTTACCACGGGGGGGGGGGGTGTCTTACCACTCCCTGCTTTGGAAGTGGGAGCCCCCACTGCTTAGCCCCCGTGAGTACCTTGGGACTGGAGCCTGGGTGTTCTGCTGGTTCTGGGTTTGGACTGAAGGCCTGGAAGAGGCAGGAAAGGACCAATTTTTTGAGGGCCAATGCCTACTAAATCTGGGAGGCTGTACTTGCAGGAAATCTTTAACAGTTTTCATAGATTTAGCTTTTTCCTCCATCTTTTTAAATACTACTTCTGCTTTATTGCCAAACAGGCGGTCTTGGTTTAAGGGAGCATCCAGCAATTTAGCTTTAACATGATCTGGCAAAGACTGCTCCTTAAGCCAAGCATGCCTTCTAAGTACAGACCCACTGACAGCAGCCCTGCAAGATGCCTATAGTGAATCAAAACTACAATGCAAAGTATGTTTTCCAACTTGTTCAGCAGAATGCATTAAATCCTGTAAATCGTTATTTTCAGCAGAGTCAGGAATCAACATCAATTTCTGTTTAAGCAATCCAATAATATGCTGCTGATACTTCAACATATGAAAACTGGCAGTTGAAGGCCCTAATGGCCAAGGTTGCAGAAGTGTATACCTTCTTTCCCCATTTATCCAGCGCCCTGGAATCTCTATCAGAGGGGATAGGATTTTTAGCAGTAGTAGCCTTAATGCCCTTGGGTCCCTGTGAAATGGTCTAAGGATCCGCAGTAGGATTTTTAAAAAGGAACTTATGAGAGATAGGAACCCTGTAATATCTATCATGTTTTCTGGGAGCAGGAGGTAAAGAATCAGGAGCTAAGCTAGATTCCGAAAAGGCATCATTAACAATGTCCAGTACAGGGGGGAATAGCTAAAGGCCTGTGTTGGGGCAGGAGTAAGAAATCCCTAAGCCTCTTTTTAGAGTCAGTAATACTGGCTTTCCCAGCAAAAATGTTCCCCAAGAGTATTTTCACCAAAAAGAGAAATCCTCTGGAGAAGCAGAGGGAATAGTGTCTTCTGCATCAGAATCCTCATAGGTAGACAAGGGTAAATCCTGGTCAGAGGAAACAAATTACAGAATCCTGATCAAAAGAATCCTAAGCAAACTCAGTCTGAGGTCTCTTAGAAGGGGAAGGCTGGCTTCCCCTAATTAAAGTAATAAGGTCTTCAACCATTCTTATAATTTGTTTTTTTTTTAGGCATAGAGGCCTGACCATGTGGTCTGGGCATCGGTTTTCTAGGCATGGATTGAGTTTTAAGCCTTGAAGAAGATGGCGTCTGTTTAATATGCAAGTCAGTAGGCCTGAATACACCATCAGAAGCAGGTGCCTGCAGAGGGGCTCCAGACCCATCAAAGGAAGAGACATCCGCAGGTTCCACAGTTGAAGCATCTCCCAGCATACCAGAATCCGAATGGGTCTCAGTAGAGGCCAGCGAATCTGAAGTAGCGGGTATCAGGGGCTGCGAAAGCACCTCACC
Organism: Protopterus annectens; assembly: GCF_019279795.1. Classification (NCBI taxonomy): domain Eukaryota; kingdom Metazoa; phylum Chordata; order Ceratodontiformes; family Protopteridae; genus Protopterus; species Protopterus annectens. The sequence goes on from NC_056750.1 coordinate 333,613,280, forward strand.
GAGTACCAGCGAACTGGCGACTAGCTTAGAAGCGTCGTTGGCATCTTTGGACCTATGTGGTCTGCCTCTGTCTATCTTTGCATTTTTTCGGGATGTCAGTAGTTGGGTGGCTTACCGAAGCCATATCTGGATAATTGAACAGTGTACCAAAATATTTAGAAGCGTAAATATACAGACAACGAATAGTTTGTTGTTTAAATAAGGCACAAAACCAACAGCAAGGTATGTTGTGGTCAGGGCCTAGGCAAAGAATGCAGTACAAATGAAAATCTTTGAGGTATTTGCTTTCCACAAGCTTAGCTCCTGATTCTTTACCTCCTGCTCCCAGAAAACATGATAGATATTACAGGGTTCCTATCTCTCATAAGTTCCTTTTACTGACATCAGTTTAGAGCAAGAAAAATTTTCCCCATTGGGGTACCTAGCTTAGTTGAAGACTGTTTCTGAAACTCAGAAACATAAATTTAAGGAGTCGGCTGACCAGCACTTGCTAACAGCTTCTGCTTTGGGCACTGCATGGCAAGAAAGACTGATATAATGGCGTCGGCTGCATGCTTAATACCCCTGACTTCCTGACGTCATGGAAGATGGGACAGCAACTGAAGCAGGACCCAAGACTTTGTTAATCAGGCCGACTGAGGCTACTGTAAGCAGATAACCCAAATGTGATGACTGCAACAGTGAAACATGAAGAACATCAGCAAATAGTCTGAAACAGTCAGAGACTACAATAAACGCACTAAGCTACCAAGACTATATTAAATTAACCAACAATAAGTCCAATTATTGAAAAAATATCACTTAGCCATGGCCAAGAAGAATCAAGTATGAGCTGAACGAGTGGCAAACGAGATGGGGAATGTTGGTGATGCATAATGGGATATCTCCTAGCCACAAGTCAACCAGAAGTTTTTGAGTTGGAGTGCAGCCGAGTTGGAGCCAAGATTCGGCTCCGATCCCAAATGTAAGAACGAATGCGAGATAGGACTACAGAACATCACCTGTTTCGGTTCATCAGCCTTTCTAAGAAAGCACAATAGCCTAAGACTACCCCCACCCAATCCACACACAAGCAGATAGCTGAGGGGAAAGAAAGAACTAATACTGACTTTTTAACATGACGCACCAGCGAGGGTGAGGAAAGGGGAACCTACACACACTAAAAGCAAAAACACTTGCCAAAAAAGGCTCAAAGTTATTCACAATACCCGAAGCTCGGAGATCACGATGCAAAAGCAAATCACGGCAAACGAGATCTGAGGGAAGGAAGGTGGTGGTGTGTTACGGGTAGGGGAGAAGCTTGTAGCTCAGAGCAGATGCTTGTGAAATTACTGGCTCAGATTAAGAGTCGGATCCGTAACCCACAGGTTGAAGACCAAATGAAGTAAACTACTTCAGATCCATATTTAACTAATCTCACTACATTTTCTTAACTGAAGGATTACTGTTCCCTACTTACTGGCGAGAGCACAGCAAGATAAAGTGGGCGAGTGTCTTGTCAGTTCCAGTGACAGAGAGCATCTATCACACCTCTCACTAGTATTCAAATACAATTTCAGTGCTGGCTACAGAATATCACCACATCTGGTCACTGACTACATGGTTCCCACATTACCCCCTCACAGGCAACAAAGCCAGGATTTGGCACAGTTGTGTCACAGTACAGAGAACTTTGCTAAGGCTTAATACAGCATCTGGAAACAATCCCAACACGTTTACCCTTCCCACAATAAGGCTATTCATAGACATTGCATCTCTAGCTGCATTTAGACTTGTGACATAGAATCTATTACCTAAAAAGTCATTTAATGCCAGGCTATTTTTCTTAAGGTTAGCTGGGCTGAGCTTAACCACTTTGCCTCCAGTATTCTCTATCAAAATATATACATTTCAGCAGTTACAACAATACAGCCTAACATACATGTATATTTCTTTTCTGTCCAAAAGGACCCATTGCTGATACCAGCTAGCTATTCTGGCATATGTTACATATGCACTCCCCTACTGTCCCTATCTCAGCTCACTATCTCACCATCACAGCATGTACTCCCCCCCCAGGCATCAATGACGTCATCTCCATCAAACCTATACTTCAGATCAAGGCAGCTAAAATTAACTAAGTAACTTTTTAACAATTTTTAATGATGTTTTGTTAAAAATTCTGACAGCATTTTCAAATATCTGTACTTTGTAGTTGGATTTCTGCGCTCTCTCTCTGTAGATATATATATATATATATATATATATATAGATATACATACATATATATATATATAGATATACATATATATATATACATATATATATATATATATATATATATATATATATATACACATATATATATATATATATATATATATATATATATATATATATATATATATATATAGATATATATAGATATAGATATAGATATATATATGTGTGTGTGTGTGTGTGTGTGAGTTCCCAGGTTGGTACTAGGCTATCGGCCCTAGAGCCTATACAAGCCTAGCCATAACAATTCCCTGGCTATTACGTCCGTGGTCCACTGTTTAACAGGGCTATTGACGTGATCCCTGGGGTGAATTTCCTATCTCCCATCCAATCGTCAAGTTTCTTTTTGAAGAGGGCCAAAGAGGTGCTCAGCTTGACATATATGGGTAGTCTATTCCAGAGTATGGGAAGTCTCTGGGTCAGGAACCTATCCCTCCAGCATGTTTTGTTCATTGTTATGACCATGTTTAGATCCCTGGAGCGTGTGGCTCTGAGGGATTGGGATTTCTTTAAGTGTAGCATGTCCAACAGCTGTGGGTTTGACATGGCCTTGTATGTTAAGCAGAGATCACCTCTGAGCAGGCGATATGCAACAGAGTTTTTTTAGACAGTCAGCGTAGGGCATCTGCTTTAGGCTTGTGATTCTTTTAGTGAGGTATTTCTGTGGCCTTTCAAGTTGTTGTAGATGTCTTGTGGGGTACATACCAAACGGGGCGTTGTACTCTATATAATGGGTCTAATGAGGGATGACTACAGTGGGACAATGACCTTTTTTCTGGATGAAAAGCCCTTAATGATGAGGTGTGCCACATAGAAGGATTTCCCGACTGTTGTGGCGATGTGGTTATCGAAGGTGAGACCACTGTCCACTTGTGTCCCTAAGTCCCTTATCACAATTTCGGTGTTTAGTGTACTTCCACTTATGTGGCAATTCATGGGTACATGTTTTTTTCCCAAAGGGGATAAATATAAATTTCTTGGCATTGAGCTTGAGCCCATGGCTCTGGCACCAAGCATCTGTTTTTGTAAGGCCCTTTTGTAGAATATCCACATCATTTGGGGATTCAATAATGGCTCCCAGTTTGCAGTCATCTGCAAACTTTGTTAGCCAGAGCGGTCCCAGGACTGAACCCTGAGGTACTCAGCTTGTCACCTGTCTGGAGCTGGATTTTGAGTCGGCTACTTTTGCAGTGTGGGCTCTGTCAGTAAGCCAGTTGGCAACCCATCGAGTGATTTAGGGATTAATGCCCAGCTTAGTTTATCTAGGATTCCAGAGTGAGGGATGGTGTCGAAGGCCTTGGCGAGGTCCAGATAGGCTGTGTGGATGGCCTTGCCCTCATCCATGGCTCTGGATACTGACTCAAAGAAGTCAATCAGGTTGAGGAGACAAGATCGGCCCTTTACAAAACCAAAGTGGGTGGGGTCCAGTGTTTGAAGGTTGCCAAGGTCTTTGTTTATAAGTTCCATGATAATGCGTTCCATGGCTTTGCAGATCAGGCTGGTCATACTGATGGGACGATAATTACCGGGATCCAAGGTGGATCCCCCCTTGTGGAGTGGGATAACTGTAGCTGTGCGCCACTCACTGGGTATGTAGCCTGTGGTTAGGCTATGATTAAACATGACACTTAGGTAAGGTGCCAGTTCAATTTGTAGTTCATGTAGTACACAGCCCGGGATTTCGTCTGGTCCCATGGATTCTGTACTCTTAGCTTTGGAGAGAGCGTTTTTTTGCCTATGCAGCCATGATTACCAGAATTTGGCAATATTTTGGTACGGAGATGCACCCTTTCGGGAGTGAGAGGGGGGTGAAGTTGGCACTGAACCGATCTGCCAGGATATTGGCAATATCCTTGGGATCAGTATATTTAATGCCATTCTGTTGTAGCTCAGAACAGATCTGAGCATTGCCATTTAGATTCTTGACATAACTATAGAATGCCTTGTGGCTGTCCTTGGAATCTTTGGCAATTTTATTTTCATAACTAGCTTTGGAGGATTTTATGAGAGATCTCAGCTTCTCACTGTGGCTGGTAAGGGAGTTTCTTTGCATCCTGGGATTTTCCTCTTTCCTGCAACAGTTTCTTCCTTCTGTTGTATAGCATCAATCTCCAACGTTGGTAATGACCAGGTCTACGATATTTGAGCCCCTGGTGGGACTATGGATTAGTTGATCCAGGGCATTGGAATTTATGAATTCCAAGAACCGTTGGGCTAAGGTGTTGGTGCCAGAGTAGTTTTCCCAATTAATGGCAATAAGTATATGTATATGTATATATACACATATATACACACACACACACACTACGGTGACTGTTCCTTTATTATTATTATTGTTTTTAACTTGTTACACTTTTGGCACCTTTTGTGTTTTTAAAGCAGGAAGTAAAACTGATATTTTGTTTCTGATGAAAGTCCTGTTACATTAGAATGAAAGCGCTTAAAAAAGAACTTATGAACTCACCATAACGTTCCATCTGAGTAGTTACACTTCATTTTCTGCAACCTGTGGGTATTCGGATGCATATCGGATCAGAGCTGGCAACTTATTTTCTAGCATCTACTCCAAGCTCTTCCCCCCTACACATAATGCACCACCATCTCCTGCCTTCCCTCAGATAGAGTTTGCTGCAACTATACACATTAGCAACTCAGCCCAAAGAACCCAACATGCTTATGGATATAAGGTCAGGGGGACGAAGGGAGGGAAGGTTGCAGAAAAATGAAGTATAACTACTCAGATGAAACGTTATGGTGAATACATAACTTCTTTATCTGAAGTAGTTAACTTCATTTTATCTGCAACCTGTGGGACAGAGTCCTCAGCTACTTAAATCCTGGGAGGCCCTCATGGAAGGATATTCCTGAGCACGGCAGAGCCAAAGGATACTCTTCCTCTGGAAATCGGGTCTAATTTATAATGAGAAATGAAGGTATGTGGATTTGCCCAAGTTGCTGCTGCGCATATGTCATCCAAAGAAATTCTAGACCAAAATGCAGCAGACGTCACCATGGACCTAGTACAGTGAGCTTTAATTATACCAGGAGGAGATAAACCTTCTGCTTTGTAAACATACGAAATGCAAAGAGTGATCCATCTAGCTAAGGAAACCTTGAAAATGGCCTTTCCCAAAAAAGGTTTGGAAAAGGACAATTGGTTGGACTTGCGGAATGACTTAGTTCTATGATAATAGAAACGAAGTTGTCTATGAACATCTAATAAGTGAAGTTTATATTCACCCTTGTTTTGGAAATTGGAAAAGAAAACGGGTAGATTAATAAACTGGTTTATGTTTGATTCAGATGCCACTTTCGGTAAGAATGAAGGATTTGTACGGATACTCTATCCTTATGGAAGACCAAATAAGGAGGCACAGCAGACGCAGCCTGAAGCTCAGAAATCCTCCTGGCTGATGTAATGGCCACTAGAAAGGCAGTCTTCCATGACAAAAATTTTAGATTCACTGAAGCTGCAGGTTCAAAGGGGGGACATACCAATGCCTGGAGGACGAAGGCAAGGTCCCAAGGAGGCACCGAATCTTTGACAGGAGGACACAGAAGAAAAGTGCCTACAAGAAAAGCCTTACACAGCCCTAGAAGAAGCTAAGGCGATGTTATCTTCCCAAACATGAAAATTAGAAATGGCTGCCAACTGTACTTTCACCGTGGAGAAGCTAGCTCCTTGCTGAAAGATACTAGTCAAAAAATCTAACACCACCGGAACAGGGGCTGTAAAAGGATCCAGGTTCCGGAGAGGACCAAATGGAGAAACACTTCCATTTACTGCAATAAACTTTCCTAGTGGAAACTTTAAGAGAGGCCACTAGTATAGCTTTTACAGGGGATGAAAGACGGGGAAGCCTTGGCAATCAATGGAACTGGAGCAACCAAGCTGTCAGCTTGAGGTTGTCCAGGTTGGGCGGGCAGGCACCTGAAGGATGAGAGATTAGATCCGGGCAGGGATCCAGAATCCACGAAGGAGCTAGAAGATGAGACCAAAGGAAGGGAAACCAAACTTGGCGAGGCCAGAATGGGGCAATGAGGATCACTTTGCACCCCAGTCTGCAAGTTTTCTGAAGAAACTTCGGAATGAGTGGTAATGGAGGGTAAGCATACAGAAGCCCGAAGGGGGCGAACATGGACTAGAGCATCTCTGGGGGCATCCCCTGGGGAGGAATCAGAGCGAAGAACTTGCTGCACTTTGCGTTGGAAGGATATGCGAAGAGATCGCAGCAAGGCTGTCCCCATGCAAGGAATATCTCCTCCGCTACTGACTGTTTCAGAAATCACTTGTACGGCATCAAAATAGCCCAACTCAATCAGTCCGCTAAAATGTTAGAATGTCCCGGGATGTGCGTTGCAATCAGAAACCGACCGGTGAAAGTTGCCCACTCCCACACTCTCATGGCCTCGCGATACGGGGATAGGATCTGGTTCTCCCTTCCTTGTTGACATACCAGACAAAAGACATGTTGTCTGACCTGAATTGCAATCATTCCGAGAGGGAGGATAGTGTAAAAGGCTTTCAACACTAAAAGCACTGCCCTAACCTCTAGAACATTTATGTGCAACTTGGTCTCCGTCTGGGACCACATGTCTTGGACTGTCCTTCCCAAACAGTGCCCCCCCCCACCACCTGAGTTGGGAGGCATCCATGGTCACTGTGGCTTGGACTGGGGATGACACGAAGGGGCATCCCGCTGCAACCTCCAGTGAACTCGGCCACCAAAGGAGGGATGTCCTGCACGTGACTGATCCTGATCGGAAAATCCATGGACAGGTCTGGCCAAGACGATTGGACCACCAGAGTCCACTGAAGAACCCGCATATGAAGGCATGCGCAAGGAAGAATAGATATAGAGGCAGCCATGGAGCCCAGAGCTGGAGAACATCGCTCGCCTTTGGAAATCTGATGTTCACTATTTGAGCTATGTGACACCTGAGATGCAAGATCCTTTCTGGTGTTATGAAAACTTTTAGCTGCAAAGTATCTAGCCGTGCCCTGATGAAGTCTAGAGCTTGTACTGGCTGCAATCGGGACTTGTGAACACCGACTGTAATCCCCAATTGATCTGCCAAGAGAAGAAAGTAGTCTCGGGCCAGACACAGAAGATGCTTGGTGGACGCAGAGAAGAGCCAGTCATCCAGGTACGAAAGACCGGAATTCCCTGAAGCTTCAGGTGAGCTGCTACAACTGCCATTACCTTGGTGAACACCCTGGGGGCTGCGGTGAGACCAAAGGGTAGAGCTCTGAACTGGAAGTGACTGGCTCCCAGCCAGAAGTGAAGAAACCTCCTGGAACTTCTGTGAACTTTGATACGGTAGTAGGCATCCTGGAGATCTAACGAGCACATCCAGTCACACTCTCTGAGAAGGTAGAATGGACTGTAAGGTGACCATCCAGAACTTTTGTTTGGCGACGGACAGGTCCAAGATGGGCCTGAGGTCCCCCATTTTTTTTTTGGTACTAAAAAGAACCTGGAGTAAACTCCTAATCCAGACTGGCCGAACAGGACCTGTTCGATAGCTCATTTTTGAAGTAGCTATAAAACCTCTAAAGCTGCGGCCTCCCTGTGAGCGGGTGGAACATCCGGGAGGTGTCTTGTAGGCCCTGGCAGGGCAACAAATGGGATACTGTAGCCTCTGGATATTATTTGTAGCACCCAACGATCTGCAGTTATTGACTCCCATGCCGCTGGGTGCAACGAAAATCTCCCCCCCAACTGCCTCCAGAGTAGGACAGTCTGGCAACCCCTCAGGGGTGTTGGGCGGGCCTGTCAGAAAAAGGTTCTCTAGACCCGAAATTCCTAGGACTCCCTCTATCTCTAGGTCAGCATAGATCTCGTCCCTCTCTGCCTCTGGGGGAATAGTTGTCCTGAGACTCCCAGGAAAACTGAGATTTCCGGAACCACATCTTTTTTTGCCCTCTGATTTTTAGAAAAGGACCGCTGAGAGCTAGAGAAGCAGATCCCGATGGCAGACAAAGTCTTCCCATCTTTTTCGCTCTGGACAAGAGTGCCAAATACCGTCTTCCCAAAAAGGGAGCAACTATCATAGGGGGTATTAATAAAGGACGCCTTGAAAGGGCCCGCAAACTGACACAACCTGAGCCAGGTGTGACGCCTCATGGCTACACCTGTCCCAGCCGCCCTAGCCACTCCTTCCATAGCATGTGAAAAGAGACGCATGGACGTGTTAGATACCAACTTCAGAGTTGACATTTTTGTGGATAACAGCTGTTTGTCCTGCTGCGATAAGGACTCTGGGGGCGACTCAGCGAATTCTGAGACAAGGTCTCGCTGAAGCCAGATAATATGTGCCAAACAGTTCAGCGCATGGATGGAAAAAGTAGCAGACGAATAAACACGCTTCCCAAACCTATCCACTGACCTGGACTCCTTGTCCGGAGGGTGGACTGAGAAACTCTCCTGTGCTAGTTCCTTCTTGGTGGCTGCTGCGACCACCATAGCGTCAATGGGGGCTCCTTTAGACCACGGTTGTCTGTCGGTGGGAGGACACAGGATCTGGTCAGGGCGTTTGGGGATGGGCTCTACAGTGCTGGGCTCCTTCCATGCCCACGTGGTAAGGTCCACCAAAGGGTCCACTGGCAGGGACACCCAGGAAGTAGATGGGCCAGTGCCAAAGGCCTCCAGGAACACAAACTCATCCGTAGAAGGTTTTGGGGCTGACCTACCTCCCCCTCTGGCGGAGAATCTCCATGATGTCCCCGAACGAGACATCTTCGGGAGGTGACCTGGGGGAACCTTCTCCTTCCTCTAAGTCTGTGTTCGTAGTGAGGGACTCAGGGGAGTCCAAGTGCCTCCTTTTGCACTTGCGCTTACGGTTGCCCTCTTCAGTGGGACACTCCGAAGAGGACTCGTGAGCTGCAGGGGGTTCCTCAGAGGGAATAACTTGGGGGTTCTCTGGCACAGGCTGTCCTTGAGACAGGATGAAGGGAGTAGACGCCAAATGTAGCAGGGTCTGGGTGGAATCAGAGGAGATGGGCTGGGGTCTCAATCCCTGGGAGAGAACCCTCTCCACCACTTCAAACGCCGATGGAGAGCATACCTCCTTGGCACCCAGCAAGGAAGAAACCCTCCCCGGGTCTGAGGCGGGGATCGGAGCTGAAGCGTGGGTAGCCTGAATTCCAAGATAACGGTTCGGATCCGAACAAGCCGGAGCCAAAGAAGTATCCATTCCCATGGGTCAGACTCCCTGTCCACGGCTCCGAGTCACCCAGATCCGAACTAGCCGGATCAGGGGAAATCAAGGTAACAGCTGGAGTCGAGGTTGGAGGAACAGTCGGCGCCGAGCTACCAGCTCCAAAGAGTCTCAGATCCAAAAACCCCGAAGCAGTTGCCCAGATTGGGGAAGGAGAGATGGGGCAGAAAAAAGGCATGGAGGTCCCTCTGGAGGGAAAAGGGCCTGGCAAGACTCCCATCTGTATTTGGGCCTGAAGAAATCTCCGCATCATCCTGTCCATGTCTAAGTTCGATAGGCTCAGAGTCTATCGCGAAGAAGCAACAGACTCAGATCTGACTGCTCTGCACAGTAAGGGTGAGGAAGGCCTCGGATCCAAAGATTCCTGCAGCTCCGGCGAGAAATGGGGTGATTGGAGTTGTGGAGAAACTGGCCTCGAAGTCTTAGGAGGGCTAAGGAAACGCTCCCTTTCTGGGAATCTCTTGCGAGGCCTATCCCTCCTCCTTTCTTTATCCTCCCTGCGCCTTTCTCTGTCCTTGTCTCTCTCTTTTCTTTTTGCCTGTCTGCCACAGCACCAGAAGAAGCGGGAGTTTGGGTCCCTGTCTGGGTGGGAGGTTTGGTGGGAGTACCGGAGACCAAGGCCGAAGCAGAATCCAGCATAGAAGCAAGGAGAAGACCCTTGGCGACCAATTTGGCCTTTCGATCCCTGTGGGCTCTTGGGTTAAAACCCGCAAAGATACCACACTGGGTAGATAAATAGGGCACTCCCAAACAAATTACGCACAGAGTGTGACCATCAGCCGGTGAGAGCTTGTGGCCACACACACTGCATTTTCTGAAGACTGATTTAGGCTGATCAGCCATAGTCCAAAACTGAATGCCACTCCCTACAGAAAGAATACAACACACACACGCTGAGGGAAAGTGGGCCTAACAGCAACTGTTGAACTGGCGAACAAAACGTTATACTACTGGGGGAGGTAGGATACACTATCACAGACACAAAATAGGAATAATAATCCCAACTTACTTATCCCTGAGCTCAGAGCAAAGGAGACCACGATGCTCACTATGGCACGGCAAACGAGATCTGAGGGAAGGCAGGAGATGGTGGTGCATTATGGGTAGGTGGAGGAGCTCGGAGCAGATGCTAGAAAATAAGTTGCCGGCTCGGATCAGATATGAATCCGAATACCCACAGGTTGCAGATAAAATGAAGTTAACTACTTCAGATCTGTGGATTAAAGGTTTTAATGCAAATTCTGGTACAGGATTTTTCTTAAATTTTCTGAACAGGAAAGTAATAAACCATCTTTAAAAAAATAGGAAAATAGAAGTTTTTCCCCAAAGGAACATCTAATGAGCTAAGGAAAGCGCAAGCCGACCATCGATCCTCAAAAGCCTGGGAGGAATACACTCTTGGGCAGCAGTAATGCTCTGAAGGGCTTTGTGTCCAAATTTGTCTTAGCTTAGCTCTAGCTACTTCACAGTTTGGGCGCATAGAAGGTGCCCTGAATCTTTGGAAGCTGGCCAGCTGTTATAACCCTGGCAGGATATAACCCCATATAGCCAAGGCTACTGCAGAGTGACCAATATGAAGAACATCTCTGCACTGCCTGAAAGAGTTTGCTAAGAGGAGGAATGAAATATAGTGTAAATTCTTACCATAACCATAGATGTCCTCCTCTTCCATGTTGCAGTATTCTTAGTGCGGGATTCACTGCTTCAGGTGACCCGAGCGTTGGCTCCTATACAAAAGCTTAAGCTTTGCTGCTGTAGGTGCGTGGGATGTCACATGTAGGGCCATAAACCAGAGACCTTAAATGTGACGTCTGCACGCACAGACCTCAGAACTTACATGCCCAGTCGGACAGTCCAATAGAGAGTAACAAGTGATGTCAACCAGAGCTGCAAAGTGCCATATGCCGACTAGTCTGACCCTAGTGCCTCAGTGCCCTTTAGACGAGTCAATAGTAAAAAAAAAAAAAGGGGTGGGGGATAGGTGGGTGAGAAGGAATACTGCAACATGGAAGAGAAGGACATCTATAGTTATGGCAAGATTTTACACAACTATTTTATGCCCTTCTATTCCTATGTTGCAGTATTCTTAGTGTGGGAGAGTACCACAGCCTAGTTAGAGGGAAGGGTGGAGGTAGAGGTAGCTCATTCCACAAAGCCCTGCAGGATTGCTCTAGCAAACTCTGCCCGGGCTCTGGAGATGTAGTCCAACTTGTAGTGTCTGGTGAAAGTGTGTATGGTGGACCAGGTGGCTGCTTCCGGGATGGAGGCTGTATTCTAGGCCTTTAAGGAAGGCTTTGGAGGTTGCCACTGCCTGGCAGAATGACCTCTTACTCCCTGGGGTAGGTTCCTGCCATGGTGGGAGTAGCAGAAGCAAATAGGATACAAAGAGTTGGGTTTGATTTTCTGATGGACTTAGTTTGTCTAAATAAAAACTTAGCTGTCTGTGCACATCCAGGGAATGGAGTATCCTCTCACTGTCATTGGTTGGAGAGGTGAAGAAAGTGCCAGGTGAATTGCTTGGTTCAGGGACAGTTCTTTGACCACTTTAGGCATGAAGGGTTAGTACGTAGGATCACCCTTATCCTTGTGGAAGGTAGTGTAGGGAGAGCAGGCCATTAGAGCTTGTATCACAGACAACCTTCTAGCTGAGGTAAGCGCCACCAGCAGTACAGTCTTCCATATGCACATTTGGAGAGTTGCAGCACTAGCTGGTTCAAATGGGGGCAGTGTTAGTTTTTTCAGGATGAAGTTTAGGTCGCAGGGGGGGTGAGATGGGTTTTCTTGGTGCTCTGATGTGTAAGACCCCTTTTTAGGAATAATTTGACATCTAGCCTGGCTAATAAAGGGGGTTTCTAAGGGTAGACAAGCAGAAATTGGTGCTAGGTGGACTTTCACTGAAGAGTACGAAAGACCAGGCTTAATGAGTTCACACACAAGACTGAGGGGGGAGGGGGTCTGCCTGACAGGGATCCCTGCCCTTATGGAGACACCAGTTGGAGAATCATTTCCATTTTGATAAGTAGGATCTCCTTGCAGTAGGTTTCCTGGCCTCCCTCAGGACTAAAAGCATGTCCTCGGAGTAGTGGTGTCCAAAAGGGATTAAAAGTTTATCACCCAGAGTGTTAGACCCAACATCTGTTAGTGAGGGTGAATTAGAGTTCCTTTCTGTTGTGTAAGTAGGTCCACCTTGTGGGGTAACTTGTGCTGATTGCCCTTGGCTAATCAGGGAAGTAGGAGGAACAAGTGCTGCTTTGGCCAATAGGGAGTTACCAGAAAGATGTTTGGTCTGTCCCTCCTGATTTTCAGGACGACTTTCTGAATGAGAGGGAAGGGTGGAAATGCATAGAGAAATCGCCCCTTCCATGGAATACTGAAGGCATCTACCCTCCAAGCAAGTGGAGAGTGGTCCTTGGTGCAGAATTTCTTCAACTGTCTGTTCTGGGGGGAGGCAAAGAAATCTACCTGACATGTTGCCCACTGGTGGACAATGTCCAGAAAAATGTCCCTGTTCAGCAACCACTCGTGTTGAGAGGATGTCCTGTTGAGAATATCTGCTTGTTTGTTGTCCTGGAAAGGGATGTATGTTGCCTGCAGGGATAAGCTGTTTCTAGAGGCGAGGTCCCAAATTAGTAATGTTATTCAGCAGAGGAGGTAGAACTTGGTCCCTCCCTGTTTGTTAAGATACCACATAACTGGTGTTGTCTGTGAAGATTTGAAGGGCGCCTGGCTGCAGGATAAGGAGAAAGGTTTTCAGGGCCAGAAGAAACTACAGTTGTGTACACTTACCATAAATGTAGATGTTAGTGTGTATTCACTGTTGCAGTCCTCACATATGGGTTATACGTCTCCTGGTAGCCCTCAGTCGGCCCGAATAACAGAGTCCTTGGTATATGACGTCTGCTGCCGCCAGTTGTAAAACCGATGGCAGAACGCCAGGTATAAAGTGAGGCAGCAAACACCATTTCCTCAGTTTTTCTTGCCTTAACTGTCAGGAACCCCCAAAAGAAGGCTAACCCAGGAAGGTAGCACCCTGGACAAGTCCTACAAAAAATAAAAATGTATATAGTCTGTGCCTTAGGAAAAAAGGGGGAATGGAGGGTGAGAAACCAGGACTGCAACAGTGAATACACTCACATCTAAATTTATGCTAAGTGTACTCAACTGTACTATGTTCATGTTTCACTGTTACAGTCCTCACATATGGGTTGATTCTGAAAGCCCAGGAAAAAGACAAAGGGTGGAGGAAAGAACACTGACTAAGGGCTGTAAGAAGGCCCTGCAAAACTGCAGAGGCAAAACCAGCCCTGGATTTAGAAAACAAAGGTAGATTGTAATGTTTTGTGAAAATATGGACAGAAGACCAAGTAGCTGCTTCTAGAATGCCCTTAGTAGACATACACCTCAGAAAGGCTGCTCTAGTGGAATGGGTCATAACACCCTGAGGTGGAAACCTTCCCATGCTGCAGGTAACAAAAGTGAATACAATGAGCAATCCATTTGGAGATGGTTTGTTTTGAAATAGCCTTACCCTGAGCCCCAGGAGCAAAACTAACCAACAACTGTTCAGATTTTCGAAAGGATTTAGTCCCAAGTAAAATCTCAGTTGTTTATGCACATCAAGAGTGCAGAATCCTTTCCCCTTTATTTTGGGGATTGTTGAAAAATGTAGGCAGGTGAATAGACTGGTTAAGGGTTAAACTGGAAACTACCTTAGGCATGAAGGAGGGATTTGTTCTCAGAGAAACTATCTGAATGAAAAGTAATGAAAGGTTCTACTGCCATTAAGGCTTGCAGCTCAGATACCCTTCTAGCTGAAGTAACAGCTAAAAGGAAAGCAGTCTTCCAGGACAGAAACTTCAAATCTGCAGAGGCAGCTGCTTCAAAGGGAGGCAGAGTAAGTTCTTCCAAGACAAAATTAAGATCCCAAGCAGGAGTAGGAGGTCTGGGAGGTCTAAGATTACTAGCTCCCCTCAGAACTGTTTCATCGAGGGGTGAGAAAAAATGGGTTGCTCAAAAGAACAATGAGTCAAAATTGCTGAAGAGTGAATTTTGATTGAAGAAAAGGAAATTCCACCATTAAGCAGTCCAACTAGGTAGTCAAGAATGAGGGAAAGAGAAGGATGAGAAGAGTCTTCTTTAGCCCGCATCCAAGAGCAAAATCTCTTCCATTTATCTGCATAGGATTTTCTGGTGCTAAGTTTCCTGGCCTCGAAGAACTTCAACCAACTGTTGGGAAAGATTTAAAGCAATAGCCAGGCAGTTAAATGCAGAGTTTGAAGATGAGGATGAAGGAACTTTCCCCCTCCCCGAACTAACAGATCTGGTACCAGGGGAAGATGCCATGGCTGAGCCTGTGAAAGGCTGCAAAGGAGGGGATACCAGTGCTGCCTGGGCCAATCTGGAGCTATCAGAATAGCCTTTGGTTTTTCGTCCCCTATCTGTAGCAGCACTCTGGGAAGAAGAGGCAGAGGAGGGAATGCATAAACTGAGAGGTGTCCATGGGAAGGATAACAGGTCCACCCTCCATGCTTTGTTGTGAAACTCCCTGGTGCAGAAGGAGATGACTGGTGTGAGAGGAGAAAAGATCCACTTGTGGGGTGCCCCAATGATGAGTGATGCGATGGAAAATGTCCTTGTTCAGTTGCCACTCGTGAGGATCCAGAACATGTCTGCTCAAATGATCCGCCAAGGAGTTTAGCCTCCCTGGGAGATACTAGGCTATTAGATGTAAGCCCATAGATGCTGCTATGGACCATAGTCTCATGCTTTGTCTGCACAAGGGGTAAGAGTGAATCCCCCCTTGCTTGTTGATGTACCACATGACTGTGGTACCGTCTGTCCTGATCAGCACAGTCCCAGGGAAGAGTAGGTCATTGAAAGCCAGCAAGGCCTACTGCACTGCCATCAATTCATCAATGAATCCGCTGGTTGCTCCAAGTCCCCTGCATGCCCCTCATGCAACATCTGAGGCATCTGTGGTGAGAGTCTGGATGGCAGGCGGTGGGCGGAAAGGCAGACCCTTGTTCTGAGAACAGGCTATCGCCCACCAGAGGAACTCCATTTGTAGACAGGGAATCGGAAAGAATCAAGTCCAAGTCCTGTGTGTGTGGACACCAAAGATTCTTGAGGTACCATTGAGATTTTCTCATATGCAGCCTTGTATATGGAATCATCAAAATACATGAAGCCATGAACCCCAGTGCTTGCAGGAATTGCCTTGCAGAGAGCTGGGTCATGCTTGCCAAGTTCATGAAGAAAGCCGAAAGATATTCTTGCTTCTGTTGAGGGAGGAATACCATCTGGGTGGCTGTATTCAGACTCGCTCCCAGGAAAACAATATCCCTTGTAGGAACCAACTTTGACTTATTTCCATTGAGAGTGTAACCCAAAGAGGCGAGTGTGTTCTTCACAAAATCCAACTCCTTTTCTAGTTCTGGGAAGTTTGCTTGAATGAGGCAGTCGTCCAGGTAAGGATAAATTTGACTGTTTCTCTGCCTGCAAAAAGCAATGGCTGGAGCCAGGCACTTGGTAAAAAGTCTGGGAGCAGTAGATAAGCCAAAGGGCAATGCTGAGAATTGAAAGTGTTGCTTCCCTGCCTGAAGTGAAGGAACTGCCTGCAACTTTCCCTTATTGGGAGGTGCAGATAAGCCTCCTTTAGATCCAAAGTTACTAGCCATGAATCCTTGCCCAGTAACGGTAGTAACTGTTGAAGGGTGAGCATCTTGAATTTGGGAATCACCAGAAAAGTGTTTAGAATAGGCAGATCCACAATGGGGCGCTAGGTGCCCCCCTTTCTTGGGTACCAGAAAGAGTCTAATAAAAATGTAGGCCTGCCCGATTTGCAGGAACTGGATCTATAGCCCCCAGTCAGTAAAGAAGAAATTTGAGCTTCTACCTTTGCCCGGAGTTCTGGGTATGTCTGGGTAACCCTTGTAAAACAGGGAAGGTGTGAAAGTAAAACTTGTAACCTTGGTTTACTATACTGAGAACCCATTTGTCGTCTGTGATGGTAGACCATACCTCTGCAAACCTGGTTAACCTCCACCCCAAAGGAAACCCAGGGCCCATAGAAGTAGGCACAAGGCCAGAGTCATTGAGAATATTTGCTTTCGGGAGCTGGCTTAGAACTCCCTGATTTAGCAGAAGAATGCCATTGCTTAGCCCTTTGAGGGGCAGACGGCTTCCCCTCTGGAAGATCTGAAACCCCTAGGCCTACAGCTACCCTGCTTGCCAGGATCAGGGAAAGACCAATTCTTGGAAGGATAATACCTACTAAACAAAGGAGGCTGAACCTGAAGGAAATCTTTTACAGCTTGCATAGACTTTGCCTTATCCTCCGACTTCTTCAGTACCTCCTCAGCCTTATTACCAAAAAGATTGTCCTTGTGCAAAGGAACATCCAGCAATTTAGACTTAACAGATTCAGAAAGAGGCTGCTCCATGAGCCAAGCATGCCTTCTAATTACAGAACCAGTGGCTGCTGCTCTGCAGGAAGCCTCCAAAGTGTCAAAACCACAATGAAGTGAATGCTTATTAAAGTGGCAGAATTCAGCAAGTCTTGTAAAATAGAAGTTATGTTCTTACCATAACGTTCCATGTTAGTTGTCTTCTTCTCGCCTTCTTCTTGCTGGATGGGTTCGGAGCCGACCTCGGCTCCGACTCAGCCACTCTAAAAGCTCGAGAGTTGGTTCCACCGGCTCGAGGCTCCCCTTATATCCCACAATGCTAGGCGTGAGTTACCTCAGATCTCGTTTGTAAGCTAACCCCAGCTTATAATAGTATCAGAAGAGCTATAAACGAAGTCCACCTCTAAAACCAGGGAGAAAGAAGGGTAACCTATATCCTCATCCAGGAAATATGCACAACAGCATATGCCTAATAAAAGAGGTGGTAGAAAGAGAGGTCACAATCAAAAACTCCTCTAGGTCTGTCCAGGCCAGGGGGAAGGAGGGTGGGCGAAGAAGAAGGAGAAGAAGACAACTAACATGGAACGTTATGGTAAGAACATAACTTCTATATGTTAAGTTGTCTATCTCGCCTTCATTCTTGCTGGATGGGACCGCGTCCCTAGCACCTTGTCCCGGGTGGCCTAACGGAACAGACTCTTGAGAACAGTGGAACCAAAGTTAGCTCTATGCCTAGAAGCTAAATCCAATTTATAATGAGAAATGAAAGTGTGAGGAGTAGCCCAAGTAGCCGCTGCACAAATGGTGTCAATAGGCAGTCTGTCTTGGAAGGCTAAAGTAGTAGCCAAAGCTCTGGTAGAATGAGCCTTAGGTTTGTTAGGCAGCTTTTGGTGTCTAATTTCATAAACAAGGGAAATCAGAGATGTTAGCCATCTAGATAATGATACCTTTGAAACTGAAAGTCCCTTTCTGCCTTCTGCATAGGAGACAAACAGCTGGTCAGATTTTCTGAATTGTTTTGTTCTATCCAAATAGTACCTCAACTGACTATGAACATCTAGCCAGTGTAATTTTTGTTCAGACCTATTGGAATATTCTGGAAAAAAGACAGGGAGGTCAATGCTTTGATTTAGGTTTGACGTCGAGACTACCTTAGGCAAAAAGGACGGGTTGGTTCGTATGATACCCTGTCCTTATGGAACAATAGATAAGGAGGTCGACAGCTGAGTGCATGAAGTTCTGAAACTCTTCTAGCTGAAGTAATAGCTACCAGAAAGAGAGTCTTCCATGATAACAATTTTAAAGAACAGGAGGCTGCAGGTTCGAAAGGGGGAAGAATCAAAGAAGTAAGAACTAAATTTAGATCCCAAGGAGAAGGAGGATTTCTTATAGGAGGTCTGAGAAGAAAAACTCCTTTCAAAAAGGCCTTGCAAAGCTTGTGGGACATTAAGGCAGATTCAGAAATACCCACATGAAAGTTAGAAATAGCTGCCAATTGAACTTTAAGAGTAGAAGGAGATGAACCTGCATGGAAGAGTTCAGCTAGAAAATCAAGGACTATCTGGATGGAAGCAGTGAAAGGATCTATGTCCCTTCCTTGAGCCCAATATGTGAAGCGTTTCCACTTACTCAAATAAATCTTCCGAGTGGAAGATTTATGGGAAGCTATCAAAATATCTCGAACGGAGTGAGATAATTGAGGAAGCCTGGCTAAGGTTGGAACTGGAGGAACCAAGCAGTGAGGTTCAGAGAGGGGAGGGAGCGATGAAACTGACCCGACTGATGGATCAAAAGATCTGGAACTAGGTCCAGATGCCAAGGTCGCTCCAATAGAAATTTATGTAGAAAGGGGAACCACACCTGTCGAGGCCAGTAAGGAGCAATGAGGATCAACGAGGCCTTCTGAGCGATAGCTTTCTGTATCACTTGAGAGATTAGTGGGAAGGGAGGAAATGCATACAGAAGTCCCCGGGCCAAACTTGGACTAGAGCGCCTCTGCTGGGTTGGCCTGGTAAAGGGAATAGAGTGAAATAATCTCTGCACTTGCTGTTTTGGGGAGTAGCAAAAGATCGCAGCAAGGCTGACCCCACTTGAGAAAAATTTCTCTCACAACAGAGTCTTTCAGAGACCACTCGTGAGGCATGAGGATAGCTCTGCTCAACTTGTCCGATTTGATTGGACTTCCGGGATGTGCGTTGCTATCAGAAACCGCTGAGAAGAAATTGCCCATTGCCACAATCTGAGTGCTTCTCGACACAGGGGTAGGACCTGGTTCCGCCTTGTTTGTTGATGTACCACACTACAGACATATTGTCTGTCTGGATTGCAATCGCTCCCAAGGGAAGAGAGTCTTGAAGGGCTTGGAACGCTAAAAGCACTGCTCTCATCTCCAGAACATTTATGTGCAAGTGGCATTCGCCTGGTTGCCAGGTGCCCTGGACCGTCCTGCCCTGACAATGCCCCCACCCGATCAGGGAGGCGTCCGTTGTCAGAGTAGCAACCGGAGGGGAGGAACAAAGGGTCTTCCCAACAAGAGCTGAGGGAAGACATCCACCACATGAGATGATTTCTGCACGCCTGCGTGATCATAATGGTGTGGGACATTGGAAGTTGCTGGTATGACCATTGTGTAAAGAGCATCCATTGAAGGATTCGCATGTGGAATCTGGCTAATGGAAGCAGAGGTATGGCCGCCATAATTCCCAACACTTTCAGAACTAACCTGGCTTTGATTCTGTTGTTGTTGAAAAGGAGTGAGACCAGTTTGTGTATGTCTGTTATTCTCTGATCTGTTAGTCTCGCAGACATGTCTACTGTGTCTAGATTTGCGCCTATGAAAGTAATAGTACGACAAGGCGACAACACAGACTTTTCGCAATTTATTGAAATGCCTAACTTTTGACAAATGCGAAAAGTGTAATCCCTGGCCATCAGAAGGAGATGCTTGGTGGGAGCTGTGAGAAGCCAGTCGTCCAAATATGGAAACACCTGGAATCCTTGTCGTCTCAGGTGAGAAGCTACCACTGCCATGCATTTGGTAAACACCCGGGGGCAGTGGTGAGACCAAAGGGCAGGGCCCTGAATTGAAAATGACTGGTTCCCAGCCTGAAGCGGAGGAATCTTCTGGAGCGCCTGTTCATTTTTATGTGATAGTACGCATCCTGAAGGTCTATAGAGCACATCCAGTTTCCTTTTCCCAATAGGGGAAGGATGGACTGCAGCGTGACCATCCGAAATCTTGTTTTCTTGACTGATCTGTTCAAGATACTGAGATCCAAAATTGGTCTCCAGTCCCCTGTTTTCTTTGGAACTAAAAAGAACCTTGAGTAGATTCCGGATCCTTGCTGGTCTGCTGGAACTGGCTGAATTGCTCTTTTCGCAAGCAGCTTTGAAATTTCCAAAACCGCTAGATCCCTTTGAGCGGTGGAACATCTGGAAGGGATTTTTGATTGGTTTGGAATGCTAAGAAAGGGAATAGAATAGCCTTCGAAATGACGGACTGTACCCATTTGTCTTGAGTCAGGGATAGCCAGGCTTCTGGGTACAGTGACAATCTTCCCCCGACTGCCTCCGAAGGTGGGCAGTTGGGCAACACCTCAGGGATGCTGAAAGGGCTTATCAGAGAAGGCTTCTCGATTGCCCTGGTTCTGGAGCCCCCTGCCTCGAGGGCTTATGTCTACCATTGTTATTCCCGCCTCTGCCTCTGGCGGGAACCGACTCTGTCGCCAGGCTTAAGTCCCTTGAGATTGTTTACGGAACCACATTTTCCCACTTTTCTGGCCTTTGGGGTAAGGCCTAGAAGGAGTAGAAAACGGACTCCGACGGCAGAAAGAGTCTTGCCATCAGTCTCGCACCTAGTCAAGGTTTCTTTCACTTGAGGACCAAAGAGAGATGATCCATCGAACGGGGAATTAGTGAAAGACGCTTTGAAGGGGTCCGCAAAATTGCATAGCCGCATCCAGGCATGCCTACGTAAGGCCACACCTGTCCCTGCGGCCCTGCTCGCTCCATCAGCCGCATAAGAAAGGAGGCATGGAGGAGTTGGCTATGGAGTTCAGGGTAGCCAGCTGAGTGTTCATCTTATCTTGAAAACCCGCAGCTGTAGGGTCCTTCAACATGTCACTCGCTTCTTTGATCAAGTCCCTTTGAAGACGAGTAAAATGGCACAGGTAGTTCAGCTTAACGATAGCAAATGTCGCTGACGAGAACATCCGCTTCCGCACCTGTCCATGGACCTAGATTCCTTGTTAGGTGGATGGACAGGTACTGAAGGATCAGCTAGTTCCTTCTTAGTGGCAGCAGCAACCACCATAGCATCCACAGAAACTCCTTTTGTCAAGAACTGTTTGTCTGCTGGTGCCGTTATGAATTTTGAGGGTCTCCTGGGAGTGGGGTCCACTGAATCAGGAGCCGTCCATGCCTTTTAGCTACCACCTGCATGAGGGGGTCAAAGGGGAGACACCCAGGAGGTGGAAGGACGAGAGCCAAACGCCTCAAGGTACACAGATTCATCCTCCGAAGGGTTGAGGGCTGGCCAATTTCCCCTCTGTTTGAGGATTTCTAGAATGTCTGCAAAAGAGACATCTTCAGAAGGGGAACGGGGGAAACCCTCAGAATCCTCTAAATCTGTGTCAGATGTGATGGACTCAGGTGAGTCAATGTGTTTCCTCTTACACTTCCTCTTCCGAGGGGGCTCTTCTGCCAAATCAGGAGAGGCCTCGGAAGAGGATGAGATCCCCACAGGGGGTTCCTGAGGAGCTGGCTCTCTGCGGTCCGGGATGAGGGAGTGAGTCGACTTGACCTGAGGCACCTTAGAGGGAGGGGCGGACGGAGCCGACTGTGGAGTAGAGCCAGGCTCTAACACACGCCGCATGACCTCGAACGCACCCCTGTCAGGCAGAGCCAGAGGTCCCCTCTCCGAGAAGCTGAGAACCTCCCTCGGCACCGACAGTGATGGCTCCGAGGCCGATGTCGGAGCTGAACTCACCAGCGCCGAAGCTCCGAGAGGAAGAGCGGGGTCGGACAAGGGTCCGATGCCACTCACCCCCTCGGAGCCGACGAGGGAAGTCCGACGCCGTGATTCTTCGAAAGAAGAAATCGGAGCCGACGACGGAGCCGAAGACATCTGTATCAGCTCCGACGCTACCACAGTCTCGGTTCCGAAACGCCCCGGCTCCGAGCTCAACTGAGTCGGAGGAGGAACATATTGATGGACAGGGGCAGGCATCGACTGATGAGTCGGGCTCTGAAGCATTTGGGCCAGTGCCTCGGACTTAAGAAGTCGACTCACTACCCTCTGAAGGTCATGATCCGACAGCCTCGATGACCTAGAGGAGTGAGATTTATGGCTCCGTTCAGACAGCAAAGGAGATGCTGGAGCCGAATGAACGGAGCCAAGGGATGGTGACCTAGATCTCTTCCTAGATGTCGGCTCCGAAGGTCTGGTCGGAGCCGACAAGGATTTTAATACCCCGGCCCCAGCCGGAGCCGAGGGAACCACAGAAGCTGTAGACTCATCGGCTCCAGCCGGAGCCGATGCAGACGTAGGTTTAGTAGCCTTAGGTCTCGGCTCAGTAGCTGGAGCCGAAGACCTAGAAGCCTTGGAGGGCTTCCCAGAGACAGAAAGGGAATCCTCAGGCTTATGTAGACCCCTTAGGATCAATTTGTTCTTTCTTTCCTGCAGGACCCTGGGACTGAAGCCGTGGCATACAGCACAGGAGTCCTGCAGGTGCAAAGGCCCCAGGCAGTAGACACAAGAAGTGTGACCGTCTGTCAGAGACATTTTCTGACAGCACGCATCACACTTCTTGAAGCCTGAGACCTTTGTGTCTTTAGACATCTTAGAACAAGAAAGCGTAACCACACACACTCAGTCAGACACACTGATTACACTTTATCTTATTTTTTTAAAACTCAAAATAAAACAACTATCAAAAGGTTTTAATTAAGAGAAGCAACACACACACACCACTAGGGAATGGAGGAAAGGCCTGAAGGCCCGAGGGAGAACTTTTAAGTTCTTGTGGGAAAGAAATGGGATTTTATGAAAAAAAGGGTTAGAATTCCACTAAACTAAGGGAAATGTAATTAAAATTAAAAATAAAGGGGTTTAAGTATCCTAACTTTACTGACAGTTTACTTACCAAGAAGCCGGTAGAAAACCAACACCTCGATCGCTGTAGCGGCAAACGAGATCTGAGGTAACTCACGCCTAGCATTGTGGGATATAAGGGGAGCCTCGAGCCGGTGGAACCAACTCTCGAGCTTTTAGAGTGGCCGAGTCGGAGCCGAGGTCGGCTCCGAACCCATCCAGCAAGAATGAAGGCGGGATAGACAACTTAACATTCTTTGTTCTCTGTCATGGAAAGAATATATCCAAGTCTAGCCTTAATAGCCTCCAAAGTATGCTGCTGAAACTTAAGCATATGAAAAAGACAATTCACGGATCTAATGGCAAGAGTTGCAGAGGTATAGACTTTTACCCTACCTGCCCAAGGCCCTATACTCCTCAGAAGGCACAGGGTTTTTAGCAATAGTAGCCTTAACACCCTTGGGGGCCTTGAGAAATAATTTCTAGATCAGCAGTAGGGTTTTTAAAAAGGAATTGAGATTCAGGAACCCTATAATACCTATCCGGTTTTCTGGGGGCAGGAGAAACAGAATTAAGAGTTAAAGAATTTTCCACGAAAACATCATTCACAACTGGAGGTATAACTATAGGCGTATGCTGAGGCAAATACAAAAATTCCCAGATTCTTTTCTTAGACTGTGGAAAATCCTGACATTCCCATTTAAAATGCTCCCCAAGGGTATTCAAAGTATCCCCAAAGGAAAAATCTTCTGGAGGGGAGGCAGAAGGGATAGAGTCCTCAGCATCAGAATCCTCAAAGCCAGAAAACAGACATACTGGAAATCTCAGAATCTGAGACAGACAAATCATCAGGAGATAATTCCCTAGCCCTCTTTGAAGTGGGTGATGAGAGCTCCTAATCAGGGAAAGATCACCAGCCATCTTTACCAACTGGGACTGAGGCACAGGAGGGGAGGCCGATGCCTGCTTGTGAGTAGGTTTGCGGCTGGAAGGTTTACTAGCAATCCGGAGGGACTCGGGAGGCCTAGCAACTGCAGAAGTGTGAACTAAGGTAGTCGGTCTGGTTCTGGTCTCATGTCGAAAAGAAGAGGCGTCAGAAGCCGTTGCCTGCAAAACAGCTCTGGACCCATCTGAGGCTGCGACAGGAAGAGGGTCTGAAGACGAAATAGCAGCCTGCAGCATGGAGGACTCCGTAAAGGTCTCGGCAGAGGCTTGCAGCTGAAAATTTGCAGACTGCAGGGGCTGCAAAAGCGCCTGACTACCGCTGTGCTGATGACCAATTTCACCGGTGCGTCGTCGGTAGATTTAACCCTAGGGCCTGTTGCGGTCCTTGTCTTTGCGTTTCCTACATATATCCGAAGTCGGGAGACCAGAAGACACCATACCGATGAACTTAGACCAGTCTCTGAAATGCTTATACAAAATCTTTGCTCTACGGCATATGGTACGCAGGTCAAAGGAAGCACAGAGAACGTAGTTAGAGACGTGCTCAAGGCCCAAACAAGTTATACAATAGGAATGGAAATCACGGTGCAGAATCTGTTTTCCACAGGACAGACAGCTAACTTTATCGAACATTTGTTAAAGCAAGAAAAGAGGATCCCCAATGGGGTACTTATCTGAAGGGGTCTCCAACTTGGTAGTCGGAAAGCAAAATGAAGGTAAACGGCCGACCGGCACCAGTGCAAATTGCATCTGCTTCGGGCTCCGTGGCAAGAAAGAGTAGGGAAATGGCGTCAGCTGCCTTCCTTTATACCGGACGTTCTGACATCAGTTTTACAACCGGCGGTAGCCGTCATATACCAAGGACTCTGGTATTCGGGCTGACTGAGGGCTACCGGGAGCCGGATAACCCATATGTGAGGACTGCAACAGTGAAACAAGAACATTTGGAGTAATTTCCCTCACTTTGATAGGTTTCTTTTGGATGGTAGGGTGACACGTCTCCTGTACCATGAAGCCCTTCATGGTAGGCCCCCAATCCTAAGTCCAATGCATCTGTATGCATGTGCTGGGTTGGGTGGTTGAAGTGGAAGGCCTGGGTTCAGTAATATTTGTTGAATCCACCACCTTAGTTCTGATTTGAGGCAGGGCAGGAGTGTAATTTGGCACTCTAGAGGATGTTGATGTTGTGACCACACATTCAGGTACCACTGCAGTTTTCGCATATGCATTCTGGCTAAAGGCAGCATAGGGATGGTGGCTACCATTAGCCCCAGGATTTGCAAGAATGGTCTTGCATACATCTGTTGATCCTGTAATAGGCTTTGGAAGTGGGTAGAGAGGGAAAGAACTTTGTCCTGCGGGAGGAAAGCAACAGGTCTGCTCTGATCCTGCAGCCCAGAAAGATTTTGTCCTGCTGGGGGGGGATTAAGGATGATTTCTGGTTGTTGAGGATGAACCCCAGGCTTTGAAGCAGGGAAGTGGTGAACCTCAGATGGTCTTGAAGGGTGCCCTCTGTTTCTGGTGGAATGAGGATGTTATCTAAGTAAGGACAGATGTGGACACCTTTGGTTCTGCAAAAGGTTATAGCTGGGGCTAGGCATTTTGAAAATACCCTGGGTGCAGTAGATAAACTACAGAGCAAGGCTGTAAATTGAAAGTGAGAGCAGGACCCAGTGAAACGCACAAATTTTCTGTGGGAGGGTTTTATGGGGATATGGAGGTATGCTTCCTTTAGATCTAGTGAGATAATTACGGCCTGGGCTGGCAACAGAGGGAAGTAGAAGTTTGAAGGGATAGCATTCTGAATGATGGAACCCTTTAGTAATAGTAATAGGTTTAGAAAGGACAGATCTAGTACTGGTCTCCAAGGCCCATCTTTTTTGGGGACCAGAAATGGTGTCGTGTAAAAGCCTTTTCCTTCTTGTCCTCAAGGGACAGGTTCTACAGTCCCTACGTTCAGAAGGTCTTGCAATATCAGGGGGATGAGATGAAGTTGATTTTTTTTGGGGAAAAGGAATGCCCCTTGGAGGGGGCTTTTCCTTCCAAGAAAGGAAATATCCGTTTTGTATTACGGCCAGAACCCAGCGGTCTGATGTGATGGATTTCCAAATGAGGAGGCAGTGGGAGAGGCGGGCTGACAAGGGGAGATGGGCAAGACAGCCACACATTGTTGGGTCCACTTCTATCATGAAAAGGCTGAGTAGGTTTGTGAGGCAACAGGTCTGGAGGTGGTCTTCCTCCTGGTACCTGTCCTATGCCTGGAAGAGGAAGGGGTAGCAGAGGAGGGGTCCTCCTGACAAAGGTGGTCTCACTAGGATAATTTCTGTAATATTTAGGAATGGGGGACACCAGTAGGCGCTTGTCTTGATGTTCTTTACTTTTCTCCTATAGGTTTTTGAAGAGGTCTGCAGATTGTTTACCAAACAGGAGGTTGTGGTCTAGTGGGGCATCTAGGATTTCTGACTTGAAATCTTCTGGTAGGGGTTGAAGGTGTAGCCAAAGGTATCTGCAGAGTACTGATGCAGAAGCAGCGGACCGTGCTGAGGCCTCTGCTACATCACAACTGCAGCTAGTAGAATGTCTGGCTACCTGAGAAGACAGGGACAGTTTTGATCTATGTCAGACTTGGTAGGGCAGTCAGGAGTGGATGCCAGGAGATTAGAGGCTTGTGATACCATTTCCAAGGCATATTTTATCATATGGGTTTGATAGTTGACAGCTCTGAAGGCTAGGGTGGAAGAGGTATAAACCTTCTTTCCTATCCTGTCCATATTTTTGCTATCTTTGTCAGTAGGCAGAAGAGATGCTGAAGGAATCCATCTTGATTGTCAGGGGATACAGCAATCACAGCAGGGTCTGCCAGGGGTGGTTTTACCGGGAACTTTTGTTCATCTGGAACTTTATAGAACTAGTCAGGTCTTTTAGGGGCAGATGGTTGCAAGTCTGGGTTATTTGATGCTGAGGTGAATGCATCAAGGTAGGCAGGAATGACTGCTGGGATGACTGAAGGCAATGGACATTCTACTTGGAGTAACAAAGCATCTCTTTTGAGTTTGTCATTTGGGAGGTGTCCCATTTAAAGTATTCTTTCATCTTTATGATGGTCTCCCCAAAGGGGATGCCCTCTGGAGGAGAGGGCCCTCTTCCACGGATTCCTCATCTGGGGAATAATATTCTAGTGGAGAGGCAATTTGAGATTAATAGGAGATTGATTCATCTGAGGATGAATAATAAGGTTCCCGTTCTTCCCCTTCCTGAGCAGTAGGAAGAGGGAGAGAAGTGGCTGAGGCAGGCCTAGGGCTGAGCACTGCAATGGTGGAGGGGGAAGAGGCCATGGGCATAAGTGCCATGAAGGCCTGCATCAAGGAGCTGGTGAAGGATTGCCAGTCTGAAACTACTTCAGAGAGTGGAGTCTGGTGTTTTGTTTTCCGTTTCCTTTTCAAAGGAGTGGTCTTAGGAGAAGGCCTGGATTCAGGGACCTGGGAAGTGGTAGGGGCTTCAGGCAATGGCACCCCAGTTGGTAGTCTGATATCTGGTTCACCCTCAACACTGGTAAGGGCTGACATCAGAGCCAACTCTGTGGATGTGCTGGTCGTTACTTCCGAAGTGTCTTCCTCGAGGACAGCTGAAGTAGACAGTTCTATCGGACATCCCTCAGCTCCTAAATCAGAAGCTGGCAAGACAACTGATTGCAGAGAGGCAGAGGAACTACGCCTGGAAACCTTGGCCTTTTTCCGTGGTGGCTCCATCAGAGTGCCCGATTTGAGATCCATGCGGAGCGCTAGGTTTTTTTTTGAGTGTCTGGTTTTCTAAATATAACTTGAGAGCAGCTAGACGGCTTTGGAGGGTCTTGGGTATAAATGATTGACAAAATCAGGCAAGTGGTATAGTCGTACTCTCAGCCTAGGCAGAAGACGCAGTGGTCATGTGTACCCTTATGCAGAATCTGGCACCCACATCGGCATTTACCTTTCTTAGCTAACATCGGCTAAGGGTAAAAGTACAGCAGATCGAGCTCAAGCAAAATAAAGGCAAAATCCCCAACAGGGTACTCCGCTTTAGACGTCTTCTAGTAAAGAAGCGAAGTGATCGATGCGACAGTCGACTGCTGCTGAAAAGGTCTGAGGTCTGTGCGCGCAGACATCACATTTAAGGTCTCTGGTTTATGGCCTTACGTGTGACGTTGCACGCACCTACAGCAGCCAGGCTTAAGCTTTTGGATAAGAGCAGACGTTCGGGTTGCCTGAGGCAAGGAATCTCACACTAAGAATACTGCAACATAGGAACAGCAGGACATCTACCAAATAACCTGTAAAGCTTAAAACAGATAAAATTATGGCCTTAGGCTTTACTCCTCAAGAGCTGTAACTAGTTCCTGTTGGACTCGTCTTCAATGCCCATGGAGGATGAAAGACAGGCTTCCACACAGCTTAGTACAAGGTGTAGATCAGTAAAGAATTCCTTAAATGAATGGCCAATGTGAGGACTGGCTGTCACTAAGAAGATCTTGAGGGCTGCATAAAATTCTAAATTTCTAAGGGAGCGACTGTTACTTTTGTCTCATGTTAATTACTGCATTTACAGTCCTATAATTCTTTAAGCAATATGCAAAGACCTTCCCTGGTTTATTATCTAGGGCCCACGACTGCAGAGAGGCGAGAGGTTCAAGGAAGGTGGCAGAAAGCAACATTTATGTAGCAGTATCAATTCCAAGTCTGCCTTGTGATACACATGAAAGGAAGTTTTGTTCTTATGGTTATAGAGATATTGGCTTCATGGTAAGCAAATTAATATGTTGATGAACGTAATACCCTTTAAAGTTGATATGGTATTTTTTTAGTCAAAATAATGAACACATTTACCAATAAGGGAATCTACAGCATTTTACGTTTAACAATAGAGAACACAATATTTTTTTATAAAATATTGTTCCCACTATGTGTACATTTTATATTATTGAGTTTAGACTATATATTTGTTAGGACATTAATATTATAACATCAACTTGGTACATAAACAAAAATGTGTTTATATAATTTTTTTAGAAAATAAAAAAAGTAAACAGTACACGGTTTCCTTTAAAATTTCAGCAGGTTGAAGAAGAGAAATGTTAGGAGTAGTCCAAAAAGTCTTTGACTCTACTTGGTTTTAACTTGTTAATTTGCTAATTACAGTCAACAAGCACCAATTAAATTTTATTGAAAGCACTATTTATATGAAGTTTTGGTTGAATTTAAACATCTTGAAAAAGCCTGACAGTGTTTCAGGCGAAAGCGCTTGATTTAATTTATGTTCGAGGTGGTTTTTTGTACTTAATAAAGAAGTTTGAAGAAATCAGAGGAAGTATTTTGGATTATTTGATCTCCACCCTTCTACCGTTGGCTTCTTATGGTTGGACTTAACACACTAACCAAGGAGATAATTTTTCTTTCTGTAAAGCCTCCTGACCGGATCTGCAAAGTCTTGTTATCAACAATGCTGTGCAACAGGATCCAAGTTCAAATTTCAGGTTCTTCAACCAGAACACTAGCATGCCAACTCAGAGGTTCAAATCAAGACAGTGGTGCAACTCATAACTATCATACTACTATATCAGGATCGTTCTGCAATAAAGGATTACATTTCCACGCCTTTGGGGAGTACTGGTGTGAGGTTGGACATAGTCCTAACCTCTCAGTCGAATACAGGATATGGGGTGAGGTTTAATTCATAATTTACAAGACTATGGGATGTGAGCAAATGATCATCTTATATAATGAATCATTACATAGATGGGGTGGAATAAGTAGGTAAACCCAGAATATTGGAAGCAAACAGCATGCCACACAACTGTGAAAACTATGAATTTGCGTTAACTGTTTCAGAGCTCTGTTTTTTTTTTTTTTGTTTTGTTTTTTTTGTGGAGGGATTAGAATGATCCAATACAGAATCTAGTACTACATGGAAGGTCCTCACCTAATATTGCTACACAGTTTTCTTTACCTAGGTAACTTTTTCAAAGTATCCCGGAAAAGCTAGGAGAGTCATTGCTGAGGCCATTAACAGAGTCTTGTAAAAAGGACTTCTAGGGAATGAAAAATATAGCCAGAACCAACCTAATTTACAAGTCATGATCATACATCGTTATTTTTTAACCCTCTCTTAAAAAGGCATCCTAAACTTTTTAAACAGAACCATGCATAGTTACTAAAGGAGAATCACATATGCTTGAGACGAGACTTGTTTCTTGCAGAAACACTACACACACTATCTACAATAAGCACATATACAAAGGCACGTCTCTTCATCAGAGAATTAAAAGCAGACATCTTTCCAACTATCCACTAAACTCCTTACCCAGGTGAGGCTGCAGTAGCAGCAAGCTAAGCAAGACAAACCAGACTTTCGTAGCAACAATTTCCAATTCAATGTAGGAGTCACTAAGTGACAGTATGACAGCAGACAGAAAACTGCTCCACCATGTTCCGGGTGTTCCCTGAGCCTCCCTCCCAGCTGGATGCCCTTGTACATCTCCTCCCATGGGAGGCAACCAGACAGCATCCTCAGTAAATGCAAAAGCCACCAACTGTTTCCCCTCAATACAGGTGAGCAGCGGCTTTACTTTATGAATGTCCTGGACTGCCAAGCTCCTCCACCTGTCACGGACAGCAAGTCAAAAAACACTATAAAAGAACCTTATTTCTGACAATTATATCCACATCTCATCCTTATGGTCACTATCCAGAGTTTATGAACATACATGAGGAGACATTCCAAGATGGATGGACACTGATCAACAGCTTAACTTCAGCTCTCCCAGTGTGAATAAAGAAACTGAAAGACAGGGGTCAGGAACTCCCTCACTTTTAGTAAATTCGTAAGCTGGCTAGTAAGTATACTGCCTGTATGCCAGCAAAAAAGAAACGGACAGCCTGAAAGAAAATCAGCTAGAAAAAGGTGAAAAGAAAACACTGATGGGAAGAAGCCTACAGCTGTTCAGCAAAAAGCAGTTCAAGCTCCACCTTTGGTGCAAGACACGGCTTCCAGCAATCTAGAGGAAAAAAGTCAAAAATGCTCAGAGCTGATTAAAATAAAACAATGAAGCACTGGTATCAACTCAAATGCCAAAAGATTGGAAAAAATGGAAGAAGCTTTAAGCAAACATTCAGATGAACTGGCAGAATTGCAAAAATCAGAGTGTGAAATGAAGAAAAGGCTGTCCAAGTATGAGACTGCTCAAAAATAGATGCTTCAAAAAATGGTAGAATTAGAGGACCGCATTTCTACGGAAAATCTGAAATTTTCTGCTGTATCAGACATACTGGAAGGAACAGACTGTATTGATTTTAAGAAGGCATAAATATTCAATAGGACAGGTACTTCACAGCAGGAACTGTTAATTGAAAAGGCAGACTGTGTACACTCCAAACATGGCCATCAGAAAGCAGCCAAGACCTGTACCTGTAAGGATGCAAATATACCATCAGAAAGAGTTGATCCTGACAAAACTGTTAAAAGGGCAAAGTATTTAAAGTTGGAGACAGCAGACTGTGTAAAATGATTATTCCATGTACACCAGGCAGAAAAAAAAAACATTTATTCCAGCAATCAAGGAATGTCAAGATGCACATGGGAGATCCAAGCTGCTGTATCCACCTGTCTTCAGTATATTTTTTTCTTGGAAGACCAAAATAATTTGTTATACAGAACAGGCTAAGGAGGAAATACAAGTGTGCCAAACAAAAAGTGAGCCATCAAGCAGAAGGGAACTTGGTTTCCCATTCTTCTGATAATAAAGCACATGGACAGACTTTGCCAGTGAAACTTCTTTCATTGTTCTGAAGGAAAATGCTTGAAAGACCAAGAAAAATGCAGGAGTTGACTATACGAACTGGGAGTACTTTGGAACTGAAATGGAGTTGGGTGATGGAGATGAACAGAACTAAGACCAACAACATGGAAATTAGTGAATAAATATGACACTGCAAAGCATCAATCGCATTTCTAAAATACGTCTGTATAAGAAAAAGTGGAAAGATTCGACTTTTGTTGACTTGGTTAAACTGGGGGGGTGAAAGACATCTATCTGGCTTACATCATCTCGAACATTTGGAAGGACACTTGGGATGGGAAGAGGATGGAAAAAGGTAACCAAGTAAAACAATTTCTGTTCTTATGAGCAATTCGTTGAAACTTTATATGACATAAGCAGCATGTTTTATAGCAAAGCATTTTTAGTTGCTCTTGTATGTAATAAAGATACTAAACAGACATGGCTTCATTCTTATTTTTAGTATCAAGAAATGTAGGCAATACAACGCAAAGAGAAAAAAAGGCTAGACATTCTTATTTTTTAGTATCAAGAAATGTAGGCAATACAACGCAAAGAGAAAAAAAGGCTAGACAAAAAGCATGTTTAAGTTAACAGGCTGTAATCTTGGGTTGCTGGGGGGTGGACGGGGTGAAAAAGTACAGGGATCATAATAACTGTACAGTTAACGTGTCTTCTCTTAATTTTGCATAGGTGAATGTCTGGATTACAACCACTGGTTTAATCTAATACGTTTTAAGTGGAAACAAATAAATAAGAGAACACTGAATATAATGAAAATTTTCCTTTAGCAATAAATGCCTCAACTTGTCTTTAGAAGCCTGCAGCTGAGGACTGCATTTTTCTCTACTACATTTCTATGGAGACAAGCTGATTATACGGCAATAAAAAAAGTAAAAGAATGGTTGCTTCAAGGATAAAAGTTAATGTTTTCGGAAAGCAGGCAAGTTGCTTTTCACATCTGGGAAAGGAATAAAAATAAAAAGAACTGACATTAATTAGCGTAAGCAGAAGCAGAGACAAGAATGTGTTGTACCATGGATAACTAAAATTTTAGGTTAATAAGGCATGTGTTTGCAGCTACCTATTTGGGACAATTGAGACATGTTTAAGTAGCTGTTTGGAAGAACTGTTCCTATTAGAAGGGTAAAACATTATTTGAAGATGCACACAGTTTTGTGTGTTTGCATTAAGTTAACAGGTTAATGGGGTGCTCTGAGGGCGTTTTCATTTTTGTTTTGGTGTTTCATTGAAACAAAAAGCCTTGTAAAATGTGACATATTACACATTTTCATCAGCAGTGTAAAGGATCAGTATGCCAAAAGTACAGTTGTGTACCGACCATAAATGTAGATGTTAAGAGTGTGTATTCACTGTTGCAGTCATTACTCTTGGGTTATCCTGCTGGCAGGCTGCCCGTGGTTGGCCAGAATTCCAAAGTCTAGGTCCGGCGTCGGCTGCTGTCACCTCTTCCCTAACGTCAGTGCGCCAGGGGTATAAAAGATGCAGCAGACGCCATTTTCTTCAGTTTTTCTTGCCCCAGATGTCAGGTGCCCCAAATAGGTAGGCTGAAAAATATAGCAAAAAGAAATGCATGCACAAAAATATTCATCTACAAGCAAATACACCACAAAGGTTGTATAGGATAGAGAAGTGCAGATAAGTCCCAGCAAAGAGAAGGGGGATGGTGGGTGGGTAACCTGGACTGCAAGAGTGAATACACTCGAACATCTACATTTATGGTAGGTACAACTGTACTATGTTCGTGTTTCACTGTTGCAGTCATTACTCTTGGGTTGAATCCCAAAGCTGAGGATGGGTGGCTGGGCTAAAGAGGATTAGGAGAGGCTATGAGGCCCTGCAGAACTGCAGTGGCGAATCCTGCTCTGGACTTAGAGTAGAGAGGCAAGTGGTAGTGTTTTGTAAAGGTGTGCACTGAACTCCAAGTTGCAGCCTCTAAAATTTCTCTGAGTTGGTACTCCTCTGAGGAAGGCTGCTGAAGTTGCTGCTGCTCTGGTGGAATGAGGCCTAATGCCCTTAGGCAATGATTTGCCATGTTGAGAATAGCAGAAACGGATGCACTGGCCTATCCATTTAGAAATAGTCTGTTTTGATGTAGCCTTTCCTTGTGATCCTGCAGCATATGACACTAAAAGTTGCTCAGTTTTTCTGAAAGCTTTGGTTCTGTCCAAGTAGAAGTGTAACTGCCTGTGTATGACCAAAGAATGCAGAATTTTCTCACCCTTGTTCTGTGGATTTGGGTAAAAGGTAGGCAAGTGAATGGTTTGGTTGAGGGCCACACTGGACACCACCTTAGGCATAAATGTAGGATTTGCCCTCAGAAAAACCCTGTCTGGATGAAAAATGATGAAAGGTTTCATAGCCATGAGTGCTTTTAACTCCGATACCCACCTTGCAGAGGTTATGGCTAGGAGTAGAGCAGTCTTCTAGGATAAGAATTTAATATCTGCTATTGATGCTGGCTCAAAAGGAGGCAGTGTGAGTTCCTCCAGAACATAGAGGTCCCAGGTCGGAATCGGTGCTCTCCTTGGAGGCCTAATGTTTTTTGCCCCTCCGAGGTAATGCCTTATTAAAGGATGAGAAAAAAATAGGTGGTTCTGTATTTGTAATGTGCAAAAATGGCTGAGGCATGAATCTTAATTGATGAGAAGTAAAGGCCTTTGTTCAGCATCTCAGTTGGGTATTATAAAACCGGAGGAATATTTGGTACGGACGTGTGAATGCCTTGTTCCTGGTTCCAAGCACAGAATCTCTTCCATTTTTCTGCACAAGATTTTCTGGTACTGGGCCTCCTGGCC
Source organism: Protopterus annectens (assembly GCF_019279795.1). NCBI lineage: Eukaryota > Metazoa > Chordata > Ceratodontiformes > Protopteridae > Protopterus > Protopterus annectens. The sequence goes on from NC_056750.1 coordinate 333,647,831, forward strand.
TCCAAGACAACATCCAGGACAGCTTTTGAAAGAGGAGTTTTTTGAATGGCTACATTATCCGCCATGCTGCCAGATTTAAGGTCCTGAGTTGACTGTGCAGGATCTGATTGTTTTGTTGGGTCAGCAAGTGAGAAGTTTGAGGCAAAATCCATGCTGGACCTTGAGACAAGCTCTTTAGGATTGGGTACCAGTGCTGGCGTGGCCAGTCTGGTGCAATCAGAATCATTTTTGGCTTCTCTTGTCTGACCTTTAGGAGTACTCTGGGAAGGAGAGGCAGAGGGGGAAAAGCATATACTGTTAGTTTTTTCCAGCTGAATGATAAGGCATCCACTTTCCATGCTTGCTTGTGGCAAATCCTTGTGCAAAATTTCGGCAGTTAACAGTTGAGAGGAGGCAAATAGATCTATGTCTGGGCAACCCCATTTCCTTATCATTCTGAAGACTTGTGGAAATAGTTTCCATTCGTGGGGATCCATGAGGTTTCTGCTTAGTTCGTCTGCCAGAGTATTTGTTTTTCCTGGCAGGAATTGTGCTTGTAAGTGGACTTGAAAAGCCAATGCTGTATCCCATAAGGTCATTGCTTGTCTGCAGAGGGGGTAAGAATGAGTACCTCCCTGCTTATGTACCACATGACCATAGTGTTGTCTGTCAGTAATTGTCCTGGATGATGCAGGTCCTTGAAAGCTGTCAGGGCATTTTGGACAGCCAGCATCTCTTTTTGATTGATGTGAAGATGCATCTGGTTTACAGGCCATGTGCCTTGAATACATTTTCCTGCCATATGGGCACCCAGGCATAATCTGATGCATCCGTTGTCAGTGTCTGTCTGGCTGTGGGTAAACTGAATGGCAGACCCTTGTTGTAGTGACAGGCTTCTGCCCACCATCGAAACTCCTGTTGTAGGCACGGAATGAGTGCAATTACTGTCTCCAGGCTGTGGCAATGCTGAGTCCAAACACTTTTCAGATACCATTGAAGTTTCCTCATATACAGTCTGGCATATGGAATTAGTAGAATGCAGGATGCTATGAAACCCAAGGCCTGCAAGATTTTCCTTGCAGATAAGTGGGTTTTTGTTGTCAATTTCCTGAAGTAAGTAGTCAGTTGTTCTTGCTTGTCTGGCATGAGATAAGCCATCTGGGTAGTTGTGTGCAAGCTTGCACCCAGGAATATTATCTCTTGAGAGGGCACTAAATTTTGATTTCTTTTCGTTTACTGTGTACCCTAGGCCAATTAGTAATCTTTTTCCAAACGCCAGATGCTGAAGAGAGTCTTTGTTCTCTGCTTGAATTAGGCAGTCGTCCAAGTAGGGATATATCTGAATCCCTTTTTGTCTGCAAAATGCAATTACTGGTGCCAGGCATTTTGTAAAGACCCTGGGCACAGTAGATAAGCCAAAGGGCAGTGCAGAAAATTGGTAATGCTTTGAGCCAGCTATGAATCTGAGGTATCTTCTGCAAGATTGTCTGATTGGGACATGCAGGTATGCCTTTTTTAGGTCCAAAGTTACAAGCCAAGCCCTCTTGCCCAGCATGGGCAGTAGCTGCTGAAGTCAACATCTTGAATTTTGGAACTTCCAGAAGCATGTTTAGTATAGACAGGTCCAGAATAGGTCTCCAGATTTTCTCCTTCCTGGGTACTAGAAAAAGACTGGAGTAAAATCCTTGTCCCTGCTCCTGTTGTGGTACTTGCTGAATCTCCCTCATGTCCATGAGGGTTATTTGTTTTTGTGCCTCTGCCCTTTGATTGTGTGGCAGGTCTGGCATGCCCTTTGACCTTGGTAGAGTGTGAAAATGGAACCTGTAGCCTTGGGACACTATGTTCAGAACCCATTTGTCTTTGGTAACTATTTGCCAATTTGATGAAAAAAGTGCCAGTTTCCCCCCTAAGGGGGCTGTCAAAAGAAAACTGCTTGGAACTGGTACAGGAAAGTCATTGTGACTGTTTCCTGTAAGGCTGTGATTTGTCTTCTCCGCTTTTGGAGGTAGGAGCACTCCACTGTTTAGGTCTGTATGAGCCTTGGGGCCGAGATCTGCCTCTGGGACGTCTGTATCTACCTCTGTGTCAGAGACCGTAAAGGACCAATTTTTAGAAGGCCAGTTCCTGCTGAACCTGGGTGGCTGTACCTGTAAGAAATCCTTTACTGTCTGCATGGATTTTGCTTTATCCTCCATTTTTTTCAACACAACTTCTGCTTTAGTACCAAACAAAGTATCATGCTGTAATGGTGCATCTAATAATTTTGCTTTAACATGATCAGGCAGATTGTGTTCCTTTAACCAAGCATGCCTTCTAATAACAGAAACTAACACCGGCCCTGCAAGAGGCCTCCAGTGAATCAAAGTACAGTTTTGTACCTACCATAAATGTAGATGTTCGAGTGTTCACCCTGCTGCAGTCATCACACTTGGGTTATCCTGTCGTCAGGCAGTCCCCGCAGTCAGCCGGATTTCCAAAGTCTTGGTCCAACGTCGGTTGCTGTCGCCTCATCCCTGACGTCAGTGCGCCAGGGGTACATATATTGCAACCGACGCCATTTTCTTCAGTCTTTCTTGCCGCGCGGTGCACGAAGCAGAAGCAGTTCGCAAGTGCCGGTCGGCCGACTCCTGAGATTTTCGAATTCGAATTTCAGACCGAAGCCTTCTATAAAGCTAAGTACCCCGTTGGGGAAACTTTTCTTGCCTCAGACCGATGTCAGAAAAAGTTAACAATTGTATTTCTTGTGGGAAGCAAATACCTCATAAGGATTTTCATTCTTATTGCATACCTTGCCTAGGCCCTGATCACGACGTCACTTCATCATTTTTGTGCTAGATTTAATAAACGTACTATTAACAGACTATCTGATTTCGCACGACACTTTTTTAGCAGAAAATTTAATTATAACATGCCGGAGCTACCGACTACCGGCATGCACAAAAAATGCAGGGATAAGGACCGACAGCCCAGGCCTAAGCCCGATTCAGAGGCCTCGGTTAATTAAATCGTCGGCCAAAGTAATGAAATGCAAAATCGAACAGACGCTTGATAGTGCGTTGGTTGAATCTAGCACACAACCGACAGCTAGCAACGTTGTGATCAGGGCCTAAGCAAGGAATACAGTAAGAGTGAAAATCCTTATGAGGTATTTGCTTGTTGGAAGAAAGCCATCTAGACAAGGTCACTTTGGAAACAGGAAGGCCTTTCTTATTCTCAGCATAAGAAAGAAAGAGTTGATCAGACTTTCTGAATTGTTTTGTTCTGTCCAAATAATATCCGAGTTGGCGGTGAACATCAAGATAATGTAATTTTTGTTCTGATCTGTTGGAGTAATTGGGGAAAAATACGGGGAGATCAATAGATTGGTTTAAATTTGTTTTTGAAGCAACCTTGGGCAAAAATGAAGGATTAGTTCTCAAGGATACTCTGTCCTTGTGGAAGACCAAATATGGGGGACGAACAGAAAGGGCATGCAGTTCTGACACTCTCCTAGCCGAGGTAATAGCGACAAGGAAGAGTGTCTTCCAAGAAAGAAACTTTAGAGAACATGAAACAGCTGGCTCGAAGGGAGGAAGAATTAAGGATGTCAGCACTAGATTTAGGTCCCATTGAGGAGGAGGACTCCTGACAGGAGGATTAAGGAGAAAAACCCCTCTTAGAAAAGCTTTACAAAGCCTGTGGGACATAATGTTATGGTCTGCAAAACTGACATGAAAGTTCGAGATCGCAGCTAACTGAACTTTGACAGTGGAAGCTGAAGAACCCGATTTAAGGATTTCCGCTAAAAAATCCAAAACTGTATGAACAGGGGCAGTAAAAGGATCTATATTCCTTGATTTCGCCCAAAGGGAGAAACGTTTCCACTTACTAGTGTAAATCCTTCTAGTAGAGGATTTAAGAGAAGCCACTATGATATCCTTAACAGGGTTAGAGATCATAGGAAGCCTGGCTAAGGAAGGAAGTGGAGCAACCAAGCTGTGAGGTTGAGAGAAGGAATGGACCGATGCAGCTGACCCGATTGGTGGATCAGAAGATCTGGCACTGGGTCCAGATGCCACGGCTGCGCCAAGAGGTGACGATGGAGGAACGGAAACCAAATTTGTCGAGGCCAGAAACCGATGAGAGGAGATCGCCCATTGCCAAAGTCTGAGAGCTTCTCGACACAAGGGGCAGGACTTGGTTCCGCCCTGTTTGTTGATATACCACACTACGGACATATTGTCCGTGTGAACTGCAACTGTTCCCAAGGGAAGAAAGTCATTGAGGGCTTGCAACGTTAAAAGCACTGCTCTCATCTCTAGGACGTTTATGTGCAGGTGGTATTCGAATGGTTGCCACGTCCCATGAACCATCCTGCCCTGACAATGACCCCCCCACCCGATCAGGGAGGCGTCCGTAGTGACTGTGGCTACCGGGGCCGGGGAAACATAGGGTCTGCCCTGATGAACCTGGGGAGAAGAAATCCACCAGGATAGATGTTTTTTGCAAGTTTGTGTCACCAGAATTTGATGACGCATGGGGAGTTGTTGGTAAGACCATTGGGTGAACAACATCCATTGAAGGAGACGCATGTAAAAGCGGGCCAAAGGGAGAAGAGTAATGGCAGCTGCCATGAGGCCCAATACCTTTAGGACTAGTCTGGCTTGCACCTTTTTGCTGGCAAGGATGATCCGCACATGGTTTTGGATGTCTAGGATTCTGTTGCTTGTAAGGTTTGCTGACATCCGGACAGTGTCTAAATTTGTGCCTATAAAAGTAATAGATTGGTAGGGTAATAAGGAGGATTTTTCGTAGTTGATAGAAATTCCTAAATGAGTGCAGAGATTTAGGGTATAATCTCTGGCTTGGAGAAGTTGATGCCTGGTGGTGGCTGAGAGGAGCCAGTCGTCGAGATACGGAAACACCTGGAATCCTTGACGTCTCAGGTGAGCCCTGCCCTTTGGTCTCACTACAGCCCCCAGAGTGTTCACCAAATGTATGGCAGTGGTCAGCCGAAAGCGGAGAAACCTTTTGGAGCGTCTGTGGATTTTTATGTGATAGTACGCATCCTGAAGGTCTATTGAGCACATCCAGTTGTCTTTGCCCAGAAAGGGCAAAATCGATTGAAGTGTGACCATCCGAAATCTTGTCTTTTTCACAGACTTGTTGAGTCTGCTGAGGTCCAATATTGGTCTCCAATCTCCCGTCTTTTTGGGAACCAAAAAGAACCTTGAGTAGATTCCGGGCTCTGAATGGTCTGTTGGAACTGGCTGAATGGCCCTTTTTTGTAGAAGCTTTGATACTTCTAATTTTGCGATTTCCCTTAGACCGGGTGGAACATCTGGAAGGGAATTTTTGTGAGTGAAGGTACTTTCCTCGAAAGGAATCTTGTAACCCTCGGATATGATCGACTGTACCCATTTGTCTTGTGAAAGGGAAAGCCAGGCTTCTGGGTACAGCGATAATCTTCCCCCGACTGCCTCCAAGGATGGACAGTCGGGCAACACCTCAGGGATGCTGGAAGGGCTTGTCAGAGAGAGGCTCTCTGCTTCCCTGGTTTTGTGGACCCCCTCTGCCTCTAGGGCGGCGTCTGTTATTATTACCCCCTCTGCCTCTAGGGGTAAACTGACCACGTGTATCCGGCGTGACTCCCTGAGATTTAAGGAACCACATCTTTCCCCCCTTCTGTCCTTTAGGGTAAGGCCTAGAAGGGGTGGAAAAACAGACTCCTACGGCAGAGAGAGTCTTGCCGTCTTGCTCACACCTGGTCAACGTATCCTTCACCTGAGGACCAAACAAAATTGCTCCATCGAAGGGAGAGTTTGTGAAGGACGCCTTAAAGGGATCTGCAAAATTACAGAGCCGCATCCAGGATTGACGCCTAAGAGCCACTCCTGTCCCTGCAGCTCTACTCGCTCCATCTGCTGCATATGAAATCAGCCGCATGGAGGAGTTGGCTATGGAGTTAAGGATTCCTAGCTGAGAAGCAAGCTTATCCTGAGCCCCTGGAGCTGTGGGATCCTGTACTACTTCACCTAATTCTTTAAGGATGTCCCTTTGAAGTCTGGTGAAGTGACATAAGTAATTCAGCGAACGCATAGCAAAGGTCGCTGAGGAAAACATCCGCTTACCATACCTGTCCATGGTCCTAGAATCTTTGTTAGGAGGATGGACTGGTACGGAAGGATCTGCAAGTTCCTTCTTAGTGGTGGCCGCCACCACCATGGCATCAACAGGGACACCTTTTGTAAGGAATTGCTTTTCGGAAGGGGCTGTAATAAATTTAGAAGGCCTCCTGGGAACTGGTTCTACGGAATCAGGAGCTGCCCACGCTTTCCGAGCTATTACCTCCATGAGGGGGTCAAAAGGCGGAGACACCCAGGAGGTGGAGGGTCGAGATCTGAATGCCTCAAGGTATACAGACTCATCCTCGGAGGGGTTTATGGAGGACCAGTTTCCCCTCTGTTTTAGGAGTTCTAGGATGTCTGAAAAAGAGACATCCTCAGGAGGGGGATCTTGGGGACCCCTCCGACTCATCTAAGTCGGTATCCGAAGTAGTAGACTCAGGGGAGTCCAGGTGCTTCCTCTTACAAGTCCTCTTGCGCGCAGGATCTCCTGACGGATCAGGAGAATCCTCGGAAGAGGGGGTTCCTCCCAGTGGGGAAACCTGAGGCAGTGGATCTCTCGGTCCGGGAGCAAGAGAGTGGGAAGAGATATCAACAGGCACCGTAGAGGGAGGAGCTAAAGGAATAGACTGCTGACTGAGCCCAGGGGCCAGCACACTCCTCATCACCTCGAAGGCACCCCTCCCAGGGAGATCCGAGAGAACCCGTTCCGAAGAAACTGGGACTCCCGGGCCCACCAAAAGGGAAGGCTCCGAGGCAGATGTCGGAGCCGAGCTCACCAAGGCCGAAGCTCCAAGGGGAAGAGTGAGGTCGGACAAGGGTCCAATGCCACTCACCCCCTCGGAGCAGACCAGGGAAGCCCGGCCACCGAATCCCTCCGAGGAAGGTCTCGAGGAGGAGATGAGAGTAGATGCTGAAGACGCAGAAGGGGGGGGGGGTATCTGCCCCTCAGCCATAGCAGTAACTATTCCCGTAGACTCCAGCTCCAAACTCTGGGGTAGAGTCGAAGGAGGAACTTGAAGAGGGTGTGGACTAATAGTCGCCTGTTGAGATGGACTATGAAGCATTTGGGCTAGTGCTTGTGATTTTAACAATCTGCTTACCACCCTCTCTAAATCATGGTCTGACAACCTGGAAGTCCTAGATGATCAGCTCCGATGGCTCCGCTCCAAAAGAAGAGGTGAGGCCGGAGCCGACAGTATCGGTTCCAAAGAGGGAGACCTGGACCTCTTCCTCGAAGGAACCATCGGAGCCGAAGAAACCACGGATCCAGACGGAGCAGATAACTTTTCGGCTCCGAGTGTAGGTATAGATGTATCGGCTCCAGCCGGAGCAGATACAGGCAAGGAAATTATGGTGTTGGAGCCGGTTGGCGCCGACACAGAAGCCCGAGCCACATGGACGTCGGAGCCAGTCGGAGCCGACACCAAAGTGACCGTCAAAGTATCGGCACCGATAGCCATCGGTGCCGAAGATTTTTCCAAGCTAAGATCGGCTCCAGCCAGAACCGATCTTGACTCCGGAGTCGTCGGAGCCAAGGCCGAAGGCTTAGGAACAGAAACCTGGGCCTTGGTAGTCTTAGAGGGCTTACCCGGAGCCGATTTTGCCGGGGAGCCCTCCGGTTTAAGAAGTCCTCTTAATATAAGTTTATTTCTCCTTTCCTGCAGGACTCTCTGGCTAAAAGAGTGACAAATTGCACAGGAGTCCTGCAGGTGGAGAGGTCCCAGGCAGTATATACAAGAAGTGTGACTGTCTATCAGACATCTTCTGACAGCACAAGTCACACTTCTTGAAGCCTGAGACCCTCTGTTCTTTGGACATAGTGCTATTCCAAACACAAAACACACACACAGTCCCGAATCAGAACAATTAAAGTTAAGGTATAATAACTAAATTCACACACACACACCCTAACAGAGGGGGGGATGGGAGGGAATGAAGGCCTGACTAAAAAAGTAAACTAGGGAAAGTAAACTTAGTCAGAAAAACCCTTACAAGTATCTTAACAATAATAGAAAACTATTGAAAGAGAGAAATTTTAGGAATGGGGTGACTAAATGTATAATAATAAACACTTACCAGGAGCTGGTAAAAGGATTACCTCATCAGCGAAGCGGCAAACGAGATCTGGGTATATACCGCCTTGCATCATGGGATATAGGGCTGCCTCGAGCTGGTAAAAGTGACTCTCGAGCTTAGCAAGTGCCGAGTCGGAGCCGAGGATCGGCTCCGAACCCATCCAGCAAAAATGAAGGCGAGATTGACAACTTAACATCACACATTTAAAAAAAACTATCACATATAATAGGTGGGAATAATACCCAATTATCAGAATGGTAACTCTTTCCACATTATCTTGGAATGTGAATGGTCACACAGGTACAGACAAAAAGGAAAGACTAATAAGAATGCAGCTGTTAAAAAGGGATAATTAGCAGGGCATATAACAAACTGCATGACAACTAAAAGAATCAATTGGAGAAGATGAGAAAAGATGGGAAAGGGCCTGGAAAAGCAATTTACAAGAAAACAATGGGAAGACGTATGTAAGGTTCCCAAGTATCCACCAAGTTGAGGTGGTTTAGGATCTTTGCTGGAAAATGTTGGTATAGGTATTTTTATACTCCAGACTTCAAGAAATTTTCCTCAGGTAGATAAATACTGGAGGTGTGATGGAGAAGAAAGAGGCACCTGGAAGCATATGTTTTGGGAGTGTAATGAGTTAACACATTTTAAAAATTCCTTACAGAATACTCTGTCAAAAATATTGGGTGAGCAAACGGCTGTAAAGAAGGAAATGTTTCTTTTGAGCTAGGATACAGGAACAGATTTGCTTAGACCTAGTAAGGCCTTAAGTTAAATCCTGTTGGCTGCCAAAAAAAGCAATTACAAAAAAATGGAAATCAAAGCCTAAGTCAACTATATATCTGGGGTACTGATTGTTATAAGAGAGATAAAATAACTAAGAGATCCTTGGTGAAGGGAATGAGCAAATTACATGCAAGTAAATGCAAATTATGGGAAGAGGGCATGCATAACAATGTTCAGGAAAAGAACTAATATTTAAGTGAAGGCAGGAATTCAGAATTGTTTTTTTATAATGTTAGTGGCAAAGAAAACGTGGTGATGTATATTGTCTTTAAATAGAAAAATGTTAAAATGGTTTGTTTTGTTTTCTGTTAATGTATATTTGCCTAGGTCATAAGGGATAACTTAATAAAAGTGTTTTAAAACAAAAAGAAAGAACATGTAGGCAAGTGTCTGAGACCAAGTGACCAGAAAAAAGCCTTGAATGACAGCAGAGGAAAAAGTTTGTAAAGTCAGAATTTTGTACTTCAGAGCCAAGAAAAAAATACTCCGTTTTTAAAGGTCTAAAAATAAATCTCCAAGTGCTGTCCTCCCTGGAAACCAGAAACTTACCTTAGCAGAAGCCCTTTCCTTATTGTGAAGTGGGAACTGGCTCTATTTCCCCCGATGCAACAAATCCAAAAGAATTTGGGGGACAAGATGAACTTACTTCCTGGGAGGTACAGGGATTCCAGCCTGAAAAGAAAAGAATACCCAATGAACTTTGTAACCATGCAGTATAATTTCAGAACCCATGAATTTGAGGTTAGCTGTTACAGATGAAGGCAGCAGAAATCACTGCCAGCAATCTGGGGAAGAATGCTGGGGTGTGGTGAGGGGTTTGAGTTAAAAGGAACAATTAGTCATTGCTTTTCTTTTGAAAGAAGGATCCCAGAGATCTTTCTCTTTTTTTTTTCACCCTGCTATTTTTCTTGTACATCTGCTTAGAAGACTTGCTGGGAATATTAAATGGCTTATGAAAGAAAAGCTCATTGTTAAGGGGACAACTTGTTTGGTACTTGGGAACAGGAGACAAAAACAGTTGCTTGATTCCCTGAATCAACTTTCCACTCTCAGCTTCATAAATGCAGATGAGGAATTCCCACACAAAGATCTTAACAAGTGAGGCATTTAAAAGTGGATCCTTAAAATCTTCAAGGAAGTTCTACAATCTCACCCAGGCATTTATGCGCGCAACTGTTACAGAAGTAGCCATGAAAACAATATCAGCTGCATCACAAGCAAACTAATATAGTGCTTAGTGACTTTGAAAGCAGAATTAACCATGTCCATCAAATTCTGTTTAGCATCTGTTTTCGGAAGACTGGCTAAAAACTGTTGCATATTGACAAAAAATGATAATGGCTATTTTGACGGGTGTTGGACAATTAATTTTCCTGAAAAACAAAGTAGATAATGCATAACCCATATTGCCAATATTGTCAAAGGCATGACTGTCCTAAACATTTGGTACAGGATTGACAGAGAAAAAAGATTTACAACTTCTGTCCCCATCCAAGAATACTGCATGGTCTGTAACAGGTTCTTTGCAAAAGAGTGCCTCTGCATCTAGCACCCTGCAGAATGTTAGTTTTTGGAGAGGGGGGGGGTGAACACAAGAAGCTGTATTGACAGCAGCCTCTAAGGCCTCTAAGATAGGTGGGATGGCTACTGGCTTTGGAGAGTCCAAACTAAACAACTCACATCATGTATTTTGAGACACTGAAACCACCATACAATCTCCAAAATGTAAGATTTATTTAAGTGGGAAGCTATCTCCAATAGATATCTTCATTAGGAGAATCTTAGGAAAGAGTATAATCAGACTCAGACTTGCTAGGAGTTGGGGAAGATCTTCCTCCTTCAGATGAAGGCGTCGTCTTTTTCACAGGGGTAGAAGCCAGAAGAGAAGGCTGGAGAGACTGAATGGCTTTAAAATAAACCCGGCTCAAAAGTGAACAGATCCTCCTTCAAACCCTTTCGAACAAAAGGAAAAAGAGAGGTTTACTTTTTGTGTGTGTTTTTTTTGGGTGGGGGGTGGGTCTTGAGCTTTAGGCAAGACTTCCACAATTAACCCAGTGAAGTGTTCGCTCACCAGCACTTGGTATGTGCCTCGCTCACCAGCACTTGGTATGTGCCTCGCTCACCCTCAAATTAGTAAAGAGTGTGGTTCTCCCTTCTTGAAGGATTCTGCCCGATGTATAGTATGAAGGAATGTGCAATGTTCCTAAGGTCTTCGCATCCTTCAGAGAGGATCCACCACAGTGGCCAGGAGAAACTACCCGACAGTTTAAGACAGTAATTGCAATCTTTTGGGCTCAGCATGTCAAAAATTTGTAAAATGTCCATCTTGACTCTGCTGGCATGTCACCCCCTACCCCCAGCGAACAAAAGAAACAATTCTATACAGATTTATTTATTTTAAAAAAATACAGTCCAATCGTGTGCTGCTACGTATTATAAAAGTAAAAGAAAAATCAGTGACTTACAACAGAGAAAACTATATGCACTCTGATAACTGGGCTTAAATAGTGCACCAAAAAATTACCCTACTTTTAATAGTAATTTTGAATTGAACTAAAAGAAATATGGAAGACACTGCATTTGATTTGATTAACATCAATTAATGACTTTTTCTGTTGCTGAGTTTTAATAGATAAGTGCAGGTTCACATATTTCTTACATCTCTGCTCATCCAGTTTCTTGGAAACTCGGGTGTTGGTGAACAGTGGTGTGTCATCGTTCGCCATCACCGGTTTAAGAGCTGCATAGATGCCTCAATGGAGTCATCTGTAGCAGACTGCAGAAGAGAAGCAGACGTCGGAGGTTCTTTTCTAAACACTTTAGCCAACTTTTTTTTTTCTTATTCTGCTGAGGGGAAGTCCAGTAAAGGAGAATCTGATTCCATGGTCATAGTCATCAAAACTCTGAGGCTTGTTTTCAGCTAAGATCTTCAGAGAATTTAACTTGACCCTTATTTAGGAAAAAAATAAATATTTTTACGGGACCTGATGTTGTGCTATGCACCCAAAGGACGCAGCTAGTATGAGCGCCCTTCACGGGAATGGTTTACCACAAGAACATCTGCTTTTTATGACAGACATATGACTAATCAGAAGCAACTTTTACAGAGAAAAAGGAAGATTACCCAAAAAGGGATACTTATCTGCCCAAAGCTGTAACTGAAACAGACTGCTGATGCTAATACTGCTGAGCAAATGAGATTCTGCTTAAGTGTATATATGGCACGAAGTTCTGAATTTTGGCAAGCTTGTAGATCCCATTTTATACTAGTATACATCTATAGGTAGATGCACAGTGTGTGAGGATGGAGCTTAAAATTTTGTAGACTGTCTGGAAGCCAAATATCTTTGGCAGGATATATCCCCTATAGTTATGGCTACTGCAACAGTGATCTAATGAAGATAATTTCTGCTGTCTGTTTATAGGGGTATAAAATGAATACCCCCCCATCACCATCCTGAAGGATAAAGACTGGTAAGTGAACATTTTGGTTTATGGTGATAATGAAAACCACTTTGGGTATGAATGAAGGTTAAGGGGTTGCGCTCAAAATCTATCCTGGTGAAAGAAAACGCACGGTTACTTACAGTATAATACTGAAATCTTTGTTGAACCAACAGTAACCACGATGAATGCTTTCAACACAAATGCATGAAACTGCTGGTTCAATTTCCTTCACATCCCAAAGATGTGCTAGAGGTGAAATGGTAAACAAGTGGCTTGAAGGTACAAATGTGCTGTGTACATCCTGTGAGAAGAGAAGACTGGTATCCTATCCAGAATTAGTTTCTCACACTGTGCTCACAGAGTGTTGGGATAAGCTACGTCTCTGTGACCTTGAACTGAATGAGTCAGGTGCAAGAAAAAGAATGAATTAAATTCACTCCAATCCAGGACTTTGAGAGGAGGTATAGCTGTAGAGATAATGCTAACTCTTCTTGCAAAAAAACAGGGTGCAGAAAGCATTCCAAAATGTTAAAAGCACTGTGCAAGATATTACAATGAAAAAGGTTTCAAGTTTGCTGAATACAGTTTTTCTTGGTTGCATATTAAAGCACGAGGCCAGAGCAAGCAATTCATGACTTTCTGAAAAATAAAAACTCAGTGCAAACAAAAAAAACAGTAAATTCTGAAACTCACTATTATACTTTTACATATTTTTTGCAGGGGAGCTTTAGCACCCTGTGCTGCATAGTCAACTACTTATATACAGTAACTCTGCGATCACCATCTCAAAGTAGGGGGTGTGTTCTTGAGGCATGATAACCTCAGACTTGCTAATAAATTCCATTACATTCACACTTTAAATTATGCTACTTCAAGGATTGCAATTAACATCCTTAGAATATCAACAGACACCCATGATTTTATAGAGGTACACTTCTCTGCTTCCAAGAAAACAATTCAGAGAGAAAAAACAGACTACAATGCACAATATACAAACAGAACCAAATAAATAGTACAGTTGTGTAGCAACTTAATATAACAAGGGAGCTGTACTTATCACTGTTGCAGTATTCCAATACTATTGGGTTATCTCACTGAGGTAACCTGATGTCCGGCCAACATACCAAAGCCAAAAACCCTCCATACGTTTGCATGTCCAGTGGAAGACCTAAGCCTGTGGCCATAAAGACACAAGTCGATTCAACAGCGCAAGTTCCTTAGACTATCTTGGATTCAAGAGCAAAAGTTCCTTAGACTATCTAAAGAAAGAAGCCCTTAAAAAAAGCCTGATAAAGATTTAAGGAAAGAAAGTTCAACCAAAAACAGGGGAGAATGGACTGCCCCCCCCCCCCCCCCCAATCCATAGTGTAGAGAGAAATGCACACAAAAAGGAGAAAACAGGGAGGGATCAGTAGGAAATCTACTGTTATGGTAAGCTCTTACTCCTCAATACTATGCTGTCCTTTACATCACTGTTACAGTACTCCAGTACTACCTGGCAATTCTCAAAGCTAAGAAGTTGGACAGGGTAGACAGACTGGAGATCAGATCAGCTCCTTCCTAGATGGATTCAGGTGAAGGACGCCCTTTAGAAACTGCTAGACTTCCACTCCTGAAAGCAAGGGTGGATTAAGTAAGCAAGCAAGTTAAGACAGCAGATAAATGTGCAACAGCAGATAAGTGTGCCTTAACAGAACAGTAGGAAATCTAGATTTGAGAAGCTCACAAAAGTTGGGGAAAATTGTTGGGATCCCAACTAAAGGGGGCTCTCATTCCTTTTGAAGAAAACATCTTCCATTTGGAGATGCAAGACTTTCCAGCAGTAATTTTTCTCGCCTCCAGAAGAAAACCTCCTCAAAGAATTGTTGCATGAAAGAGATTAAACTCCTACCATCCACAGTGTCAGGTTTACAGCCTCTAAGTTGGTATGAAGCAGAGAGCCCTTTCTCTGTGCAAGTCCACTTTTTATGGTACCTTGTAGTGACTATGCCCAGCTAGGTGAAGGAGGAACCTGTGCCGCCTAGTTCAGAAGACCGTTACTAGCAAGATTCTTGGTCTATCCCACTGGATCTTTAATAGAACCTTTGGGATTAGAGGAATGGAGGAGGCATACAGTTGCTCACCCTCACAGCAGAAAGATATGGCATACCTTCTCAAAGCCTGGGGACAAGGTGTCTTGGAGCAAAACAGCTTCAGTGGCACATCCCGAATGGGGGCAAAAAGTTCTATTTGAGGAACACTGCCCTGTTTAGCAACCATTTATGAGGGTCTTCCATGAACCTGCTTAAAAAAATAAGCAAGTACATTGTTCTCTGATGACATATACACCACCTGAAGAGAGAGATTTGCCTTTACAGCCTCATCACATGCTGGTAGGACTTGGTTCAACCCCTCCCCCTCCATTTGTGAATATACAATATTACAGTGGTGTGGTCTGTGAAAATCCTGAAAATATATAGTTGCCATATGTGAGAAAACAAGTGAAAAGCATGAATTGGTGCCCTAATTTCTTTTATGCTGATTGCTCCCTCATGTGTCCGAGGGATCACTGGCCTTGAACTGATGAAGAGCCTATCTAGACTCTCCAAGTCAGGTCTGATGCATCTATGTGCAGTTCCTGGTTGGAAGTTGGTGGATCTGGAATATCCATCACTGTAACTTTTTCTTCAGAAAAGGCTTGAAAGGAATTTTGAGACCAGTGGATGACAGCATGAAGACCATAGAGATTTCAAGGTAACACTAGATTTTTCACATGTGTAGCGTGGCAAAAGATACTACTGCAATGGTTGCTATCATGTATCCAAGGGTTCTCAGAATCTTCCTTCCAGAAGCACATTTAAGGGAAAGGAGGGGACTGTACTTCGTATAACTAACTGACTGCCTTTCTCCCCCAACAGTCTGCAACCCAGGAAAATAATTTTCTGGGAGGGGTTAGAGAAGATGTTTAGATATTGAGAGTGAATCCAAGTCTTTGCAGGAGTGAAACTGAAACTGAGGTGCAGCCGTAGTGTGTCCCAAGAGGTAACTTGGATAAGAAGGTCGTCCAGATAAGGGAAAACTTGTATTCCTTGTGTTTTGCAAGCAGCAATAGCTGGGGTGAGACATTGAAGGATAAAGCACAGAACTAAAAGTGTGATGAAAAGGCAGAGAACCTGAGGAATTTTCTGCAGATGAGGTGAATGTGATGTGCAGGTATGCATCCTTTCAGTCTAGGGAAACTAGAAAAGCCTGAGGAAGGATAAAAGGAAGGAGAGTTTGTAGTGATAGCATCTTGAAAGATGGCACCACCAGGAAGATGTTGAGATGAGAAATACAGAATCGATTTCAAAGTACCCTCTCTTCTGGGAAACTGTCTTGAATAAAAAGCCTCTTTCAAGATCCTGATGTGGCACCAGTTTATAGTGCTCTGGTAGCGGAGACGCTGCAAAACAGGAGGAAGTAGGTGCATTTCATTGGAAGGAGGAAGAGAAAAGTACAGTTTTGTACCTACCATAAATGTAGATGTTCGAGTGTTCACCCTGCTGCAGTCATTACACTTGGGTTATCCTGTCGTCAGGCGGTCCCGCAGTCGGCCGGATTTCCAAAGTCTTGGTCCAACGTCGATTGCTGTTGCCTCATCCCTGACGTCAGAGTGCCAGGAGTACATATATTGCAACAGACGCCATTTTCTTCAGTTTTTCTTGCCCCAGATGTCAGGTGCCCCCAAAAAGGTGATCCAAATAAGTACCAAAAGATGGGAACACTGTACAAACACAAAAATCCTTCAGCTAAAAGCAAATACATCAGTAAGGCTTAGCAAAGATTTAGTCAGTAAATCGGAGGGGTTGGAGGGAGGGTAACCTGGACTGCAGCAGGGTGAACACTTGAACATCTACATTTATGGTAGGTACAAAAAGTACAGTTTTGTACCTACCATAAATGTAGATGTCCGATAGGTATGCATCTGCAGTCCTAACATATGGGTTGTCCTGCCTCAGGCAGCCCTTCGGTCGGCCGGATTCCAAAGTCTGGGTCTGGCCTCGGCTGATGTCGCACTTCACCCGACGTCATAGCTGCTGTCAATTGGGTATAAAGGCATCAGCCGACGCCATTTTCCTCAGTGTTTCTTGCCCCAGATGCCAGGTGCCCTCTAGGAAGGCTAAATTTGGATAAATGCAAATGATTTCAAACAGTAGAGAGCAAACAAAAATAAACATGTATATACATATATACAAACAAATACACCATAATAGATTCCCCCAGCTAGCTACAAGATGGGCAAATACCCTAGGAGTACCACAGAGGGAAGGAGGGTGGGTAATCCTGACTGCAGATGCATACCTCTCGGACATCTACATTTATGGTAGGTACAAAACTGTACTATGTCCTTCAAGGATGCATCTGCAGTCCTAACATATGGGTAGAATACCATAGCCAAACTGGGGAAGGAGGCACTAAGATGATTATGGTGTAGCTAAGATCCCTTGCAAAACAGCAGTGGCAAAACCTGCTCGGGATCTGGAGTATAAAGGTAGATTATAATGCTTGGCAAATGTATGCACGGAGCTCCAAGTAGCAGCCTCTAAAATGTCTTTGGTAGCCACTCCTCGTAAGAAAGCTGTAGTAGTGGCTGTAGCCCTTGTGGAGTGAGGTCTGATGTTTTCTGGAGTTGTCTTTCCATGAAGAGAGTAACAAAATCTAATGCAATTTCCTATCCATTTTTAGATTGTCTGTTTTGAAATTGCTTTTCCTTCCATTCCTGTTGCATATGCTACCAGAAGCTGGTCAGTTTTTCTATTGTTCTTGGTTCTGTCCAGATAGTAGCGCAATTGCCTGTGCACATCCAAGGTATGTAGTAGTCTTTCCCCCCTGTTCTGTGGGTTGGGGAAGAATGTTGGTAGGTGGATTGCTTGGTTCAATGATACCCTGGAGACCACCTTTGGCATAAAAGTAGGGTTCGTTCTCAAGGACACTCTATCCTGATGGAAGATAAGGAAGGGCTGTACTGCCATTAATGCCTGTAATTCAGAAACCCTTCTTGCTGAAGTGATTGCAAGCAGGAAAGCAGTTTTCCAAGATAAGAACTGTAATTCTGCTGTTGCTGCTGGTTCAAAAGGGAAGTGTTAACTTTTCTAGCACAAAGTTAAGGTCCCATGTAGGCAAAGGTGGCTTCCTTGGAGGCTTTACATTTTTAATTCCTCTCAGAAACTGCCTGAGTAGAGGATGAGAGAAGACTGGTGGATCCATGTTGTATTCTGCTGAAATTGCTGATGCATGAATCTTAATGGAGGAGTAAGACAGGCCATTGTGGAAAAGCTCTGCTAAATATTCCAGGATGTTAGCTATGTTTGCTAATGATACATTTTCTCCTTTTGCTGCACTCCAAATGAGGTATCTTTTCCATTTGGCTGAATAAGTTTTCCTTGTGGAGGGTCTGCGAGCCTCCAGGATAATGTCTTTAACCCTCCGAGATAAATCTGGGTTATTTTGTTTTATGTAATATTCCAAGCAGCTAGCTGCAGTGTTTTCAAGTTTGGATGCAGGATCTTGTAGTTGTTCTGTGTTAGCAGTAAAGGAACTAGAGGTAGAGGCCATGCGTGTGCCCGAGACATACTCCTCAGTAGCGGGTACCAATGCTGCCTCGGCCAGTCTGGAGCTATCAGGATGATCCTTGGGAGTTCTTCTTTGATCATCAGTAGCACTTTGTGCATCAAAGGAAGAGGTGGGAATGCATATGCTGTCAGGTTTTCCCAACTGAAGGATAGGGAGTCCACCTTCCAAGCAAGTGGGTGGTATGTCCTTGTGCAGAATTTCCTCAATTGGTGGTTGTGTGGGGATGCGAACAGGTCTATTTCTGGTATCCCCCATTTCTTTGTAATGGATTTGAAGATGTCTGGATGCAGCATCCATTCGTGGGCATCCGTAGTAGTTCTGCTTAAGGTGTCTGCTAGTATATTTTCTTTTCCTGGCACAAATATGGCCTGGAGCTGAATGTTGAGGTTCAGGGCCACATTCCACAGGTCCATTGCCATCCGGCATAGAGGATATGAGTGTGTGCCTCCCTGTTTGTTGATATACCACATGACTGTGGTGTTGTCCGTCCTTATCAGCAAATGACCCTGTTGAAGAAACTGTCTGAATGTCTGAATTGCCTGTTTCACTGCCAGCATCTTTTTGATTTATGTGTAGGTTCAGCTGGTCTTGTGTCCATAGGCCTTGTATACACTTGTCCGCCATGTGTGCCCCCCAACCGAGGTCTGAGGCATCCGTGGTGATAGTCTGGCTTGGGTGAGGGCTGTGGAAAGGCAGTCCTCTGTTCAACTGACAGGCCTGAGCCCACCACAGGAATTCTTGCTTCAGGCATGGAATTATTGGAATTTGGGTTTCTAGGCTGTGCTTGTGCTGAGACCATAAATTCCTTAGGTACCATTGCAACTTCCTCATATGTAGTCTGGCATGTGGAATCAATATTATGCAGGATGCCATGTAACCCAGGGCTTGCAGGACTTTCCTTGCTGTAAGCGGGTTCTGCGTTGTTAATGTCATGAAATAGAGTGGTAGTTGCTTTTGCTTTTCTGCTGTGAGAAATGCCATTTGATTTGATGTGTCCAGTTCTGCACCCAAGAATGTTATCCTTTGGGATGGTACCAGCCTTGACTTTTTTATGTTGACTGTGTATCCCAAGGCTTGCAGTAGGTGAATAACCTTTTCCAAATCTTTTCTTAATTTGATCTTGTTGTCCGCTTGTATCAGGCAGTCGTCCAGGTATGGATAAATTTGAATTCCCTGAAGCCTGCAATGAGCAATTACTGATGCCAGGCATTTCGTGAATACTCTGGGCAGTAGATAAGCCAAAGGGCAATGCTGAGAATTGATAATGCTCTGATCCTGCAAGAAATCTGAGGTATCTTCTGCAATCTGGTCGTATAGGGACGTGCAGGTATGCCTCCTTGAGATCTAGAGTCACCAGCCAAGACTCCTTGCCCAGCATGGGAAGAAGTTGCTGTAGGGTCAGCATTTTGAATTTTGGAACAATGAGATATGTGTTCAGAGCGGACAGGTCGAGAATAGGTCTCCATTGGTTTTCTTTTCTTGGTACCAGGAAAAGCCTGGAGTAAAATCCTTGTCCTTGTTCCATAGACGGTACCTTTTCTATAGCTCTCATCCTTAGTAAGTGGTTGATTTGTCCTAGAGCGTTTGTTTTGGTTTGGTGGTAGGTTTGGCATTCCTCTCTTTCTTGGTAGAGTATGGAAGTGAAACCTGTAGCCTTTGTCTATTGTCTGTAAAATCCATTTGTCTCCTGTAATGTAATGCCAGTTTACTGAAAATAAGGCTAGCTTTCCGCCTAAGGGTGCTTGCAGTTGTTCCCTGGTAGGCGGTATCAGAGCCAAGTCACTGTGACTGTCCTGTGGAAGTGGTAGTAGCTGGATCTGTGGCAGTACTTCTCTGGTTGTTAGGCTGCCACTGGCGTCCCCTGTAGGCACCTCTGGATTGACCTCTGCCTCTTGGGCGCCTATTTCTGCCTCTCTGTGCTCTGGAGGTGTCTGGAAAGGACCAATTCTTCGAAGGCCAATTTCTACTAAACCTCTGAGGCTGGACCTGTAGGAAATCCTTGACTGTTTGGACAGATTTTGCTTTTTCTTCCACCTTCTTTAACACTTGCTGTGCAGGGGAGCCAAACAAACTTTGTTTCTCCATGGGAGCATCTAGGAGCTTTGACTTTACATGGTCTGGTAAGGATTGCTCTTTTAACCATGCATGCCTTCTGATCACTGTACCAGTCATAGCTGATCTAAAGGAAGCCTCCAGTGCATCATAGCCGCATTTTAAGGAATGATTACTGACCTGCTGAGTGTTATGTACCAAATCCTGAAGGGACTTACGGTCTATAGGTTCAGGAGAGGACAATTTTTTATTTAGCTGATCTAACAAAAATTCCTGATACTGAATCATGTGGAATTGACAGTTTAAGGCCCTAGCTGAAAGAGTAGCAGAAGTATAAACTTTTTTACCCCATCTCTCTAATGCTCTAGATTCTCTTTCAGAGGGGAGGGGTTTTTTGGCAGAGGCAGCTGCTACAGCTTTGGGGCCCTGTGAAATAGTTTCAGGATCTGCAATAGGAGCCTTATACAAATGACAGTGTGTGTCCGGGACCCTGTAGTATCTGTCGGGCTTAGCAGGGGCCGGGGGAAGAGAGTCAGGGGCAGTACAAGCATCATTAAATGCATCATCCACAACTGTTAGTACTGGAGGAATGGCTAAAGGCCTATGCTGTGGTAAATGTAAAAAGGTCCTTAGCCTTTTCCTTGAATCTGAAAAATCCTGGCCCTGCCATTGAAAATGCTCTCTCATAGCATGCAAGGTTTCCCCAAAAGAAAATTCCTCAGGAGGAGAGGCAGAAGGAATGGAGTCTTCTGCATCAGAGTCCTCATATGGAGAATAAGGCCCTTCTGGAGGATTTGAGTTTTCTGAATTATCCGAGGAATAATCTGTTGAAACTGGCTCAGGGGGCTCTGCTCTAGGCCTCTTCTCTGGAGGGGGATGAGAGGCCCTGTCAGGGTGAGGTTGGGATCCCCTGATCAAAGAAATGAGATCCTCTGCCAGGCTGAGCATTTGGGAACTAGAGGTAGGCCTGTGTGAGGGGGTTTTAGCAGGCAAGGCCTTAGAAGATTTAGCTGCTTTAGCCCTAGAAAAAGCCTTGATAGACATAGATGCAGGGGGCCTAGCAGCTCCATGTGCAGGAGTAGATATGTCTAAAGGAATAGTATCTGATAAATCCTGAGAACCTGCAACAGCAGGTGGAATTTCAGTAGCAGATTCAGCCATGCTGTGTGAGGCCTCGGTTGTAGGAGGCATGCTTTCGGCCGAAGGAAGAACCGAGGACTCTGTTTCAGCGAGTGTCGGTCCTTTTCCTTACGCTTTTTAGCTAATTGTGAAGTCGGAGTCTCTGATGGCATGTTGTAAGCAAAAGCGGGGCCGAAAAACTCCTCTGCAAACTCCGACCGACGTCTAAGTGTCCGTCGGTTGAAGGAAGCACAGGGTAGACAAGCTGCTACGTCGTGGTCTGGGCCTAAGCACGGAAGGGAGTAAGAGTGGAAATCCTTATGAGGTATTTGTTTCCCACAAGTTAAACAGTTATTTACTTTTTCTGACATCGGCTGAGGCAAGAAAGAGTCCCCAACGGGGTACTTAGCTTTTTAGAAGTCTTCGGTAGTAGTAATCTCTGGTTCTGACCGACCGGCACCGCGCGGCAAGAAAGACTGAGGAAAATGGCGTCGGCTGATACCTTTATACCCAACTGACAGCAGCTATGACGTCGGGTGAAGTGCGACATCAGCAGAGGCCAGACCCAGACTTTGGAATCCGGCCGACCGAAGGGCTGCCTGAGGCAGGACAACCCATACGTTAGGACTGCAGATGCATCCTTGAAGGACATCTGTACTATGTTCATCGTGTTACCCTGCTGCAGTCATTACACTTGGGTTGAGTCCCAAAGCTAAGGTAGGGTGGAGGCATCATAGAGGGTTAGTGGAGGCAATGAGGCCCTGCAGAACTGCAGTGGCAAAGCCTGCCCTGGACTTAGAATAAAGAGGTAAGTGATAGTGTTTGGTGAAGGTGTGCACAGAACTCCAAGTTGCAGCTTCTAAGATTTCCTTGGTAGGAACCCCCTTAGAAAGGCTGTAGAGGTAGCTGTTGCCCTGGTAGAGTGGGATCTAATGTTAGGAGGAACTGGTTTCCCATGATGGGTATAGCAGAATCGTATGCAATGGCCTATCCATTTAGAAATGGTTTGCTTGGATATGGCCCTCCCTTGAGATGCTGTAGCATAGGAAACAAAGAGCTGGTCAGTTTTTCTGAAGGCCTTAGTCTTATCCAAGTAGTAACAAAGCTGTCTGTGAATGTCCAAGGAATGCAGGAGTCTCTCACCTTTGTTCTGTGGATTGAGGTAGAAAGTGGGTAGGTGGATGGTTTGATTTAGAGCTACACTGGAAACCACCTTAGGCATGAAGGAAGGATTAGTTCGTAAAGAAACTCTGTCTTGATGAAAAATGAGGAAAGGTTCCACTGCCATAAGTGCCTGCAATTCTGAAACTCTCCTAGCAGAAGTTATTGCCAGGAGCAGGGCAGTCTTCCAAGATAGGAACTGAAGGTCTGCAGAAAAAGCTGGTTCAAAGGGAGGTAGCGTTAGTTTTTCCAGAACAAAGTTGAGGTCCCATGTTGGTGTAGGAGCTCTTCTAGGTGGTCTAATGCTTTTTGCCCCTCTGAGGAACTGCCTTAGGAGAGGATTTGAAAATAAAGGTGGATTCATGTCATAGTGAGCTGAAATAGCTGAAGCATGGATTTTAATTGAAGAGAAGGAAAGTCCTTTATGCAACATCTCAGCTAAATACTGCAGAATGTGAGGCATATGAGGCTGAGTTGTCTTGGCCTTTAGCTTGGTTCCAAGCAGAAAACCTTTTCTATTTGTCCGAGTAAGCCTTCCTGGTGCTTGGCCTCCTGGCTTCTAGAATAACATCCAGTACTGCTTGTGAAAGAGGGGCTGGTTGGATGTTTAATTGATTTGCCATGCAGCCAGGTTTAAGGTTTTGATCTGGCTGTGTAGAATCTGCTTGTCTTGCTGCGTGAGCAAATGAGGTATTTGAGGCAATAACCATGGTGGGCTGAGAGCCATATTCTTCAATAGCGGGTACCAGTGCTGGTGTGGCCAGTCTGGAGCTATGAGAATCATTCGAGGTTTCTCCTTTTTGACCTTCAAAAGAACCTTTGTGAGAAGAGGTAATGGAGGAAAGGCATATGCTGTCAGGTTTTTCCAACTGAAGGAGAGAGCGTACACTTTCTGATGGTGGAATGTCCTTGTACAAAATTTTGTCAGCTGGTAGTTTTGAGGACTGGCAAACAGGTCTATATTTGGTAGGCCCCATCTTTGAGTTATCATTGAAAATATTTGTGGGTCTAGCTTCCACTCGTGGGGATCTTTGATGTTTCTGCTTAGGTCGTCTGCCAATGTGTTTTTCTGTCCTGGCAGGAATTGACCTTGTAACTGGACTTGGTAGGCCAGAGCGGTGTTCCATAAGATTACTGCTTGCCTGCAGAGAGGGAAGGAATGTGTGCCCCCTTGTTTATGTACCACATTACTGTGGTGTTGTCCGTCTTTATTGCAAGTTGTCCAGGCTGTAGTAGATCCTTGAAGGCTGTCAGAGCTTTCTGTACAGCTAGCATCTCTTTTTGGTTTATGTGCAGTTTTCTTTGTTCTGCAGTCCATAGGCCTTGAATGCATTGCCCTGTCATGTGTGCCCCCCAGGCGTAGTCTGAAGCATCTGTTGTGATAGTTTGCCTGGGTGGGTGCAAGGTGAAAGGCTGACCCTTGTTGAGGTGACATGCCTGTGCCCACCATAGAAATTCCTGTTGAAGGCAGGGAATGCGAGATATCACTGTGTCCAAGCTGTGGCTGTGTTGAGACCATAAGCTTTTTAGGTACCACTAATTTCCTCATATGCAGTTTTGCAAATGGTATTATCAGAATGCAAGATGCCATGAAGCCCAAAGCCTGCAGAATTTTTCTTGCAGTTAATTGGGTCTTTGTTGCCATTGTCTTGAAATATTGAGTCAGTTGTAATTGCTTGTCTGGTGTAAGATAAGCCTTCTGGGCCGTTGTGTCCAAGCTGGCACCCAGGAATGTCATTTTTTGTGAGGGTATGAGTTTTGACTTCTTTTCGTTTACTGTGTACCCCAGACAATTCAGTAGATGCTTCACAAAAACCAGATCATGTAAGAGAATGTCTTTTCTTTCTGCTTGGATGAGGCAGTCGTCCAGGTATGGATATATTTGAATTCCTCTTTGTCTGCAGTATGCAATTACTGGTGCCAGGCATTTTGTGAATACTCTGGGTGCAGTAGATAAGCCAAAGGGCAGTGCAGAGAATTGATAATGGGTTGAACCTGCAATGAAACGGAGGTATCTACTGCAACGTCTGATAGGGACATGCTGGTATGCCTCCTTGAGGTCCAACGTTACCAGCCATGCTTCCTTGCCCAACATGGGAAGTAGCTGCTGTAGTGTTAGCATCTTGAATTTGGGTACTTGTAAGTGTTTAGAATTGAAAGGTCCAAAATTGGTCTCCAAGCATTTTCTTTTCTGGGTACTAGGAAGAGTCTTGAGTAAAATCCTTGGCCTTGCTCTTGAGTTGGTACCCTTTGAATGGCTCTCATGGCCATGAGAACTGTAATTTGTTTTTGAGCCTCTGCCCTTTGATTTTATGGCAGGTTTGGCATTCCTGTGCCAGTTGTCTGCAAATACTGCTAGTTTTCCCCCCGGGGGGCTGACAAAAGAGTTTTGTTTGGCCAGCTGAGGTGCAAGTCATTGAGTTTGCCTTCTGGTGGGTTGAGACCTGTCTTCTCCCTTCTGGGTTGGAGTGCCCCATTGGCGAGGTTTATACTGAGCTTGTGGTTGTCCTCTGCCCCTTGGGCACCTGTATTTACCCCTCTGAGGCCCGTCAGTGGCTGGAAAGGACCAATTGTTTGTTGGCCAGTTTCTGCTGAAGAGAGGGGGTTGTACTTGTAGGAAATCTTTGACTGTCTGCATTGATTTTGCCTCATCTTCCATTTTCTTTAAAACTTCTTCTGCTTTAACACCAAAAAGTACATCCTGCTGTAAGGAAGCATCTAGTAGTTTTGCTTTACCATGATCAGGCAGACTATTTCTTTAACCAGGCATGCCTACGTATAACTGATCCAGTGACAGCTGCTCTGCAGGAGGCCTCTAAAGAATCAAACCCACATTGCAAGGTATGTTTGCCCACCTGCTCGGTGGCGTGCAACAAATCCTGTACTTCTTTCAATTCAGATCGTTGAGGGAGGGTGGTTATCTTTTGTTTTAACTGAGAGATCAGAAATTACTGGTACTTAAGCATATGAAATTGACAGTTTAGAGCTCTCATAGCTAAAGTGGCTGAGGTGTAAACCTTTCCCCCCCATCTGTCTAGTGCTCTTGAATCCCTTTCAGAAGGTACTGGATTTTTAGCCATGGAAGCCTTCGACCCCTTGGGACCCTGGGAGATGGTCTCTGGGTCAGCTACTGGGCTTTTGTAAAGAAATTTGTGGGAATCGGGTACTGTGTAGTATTAGTCAGGCTTGGCCGGGGCAGGAGGCAGAGAGTCAGGGTTGAAACTGGATTCTAAATAGACATCATCCACAATATCCAAAACAGGAGGGATGGCTAGAGGTCTGTGTTGGGGGAGTAAAAGAAACTCTCCAAACCTTTTTTTGGAATCAGAGTAATCCTGACCTTCCCAGTGGAAATGTTCCCTCATAGTGTGTAAAGTTTCCCCAAAAGAGTAATCTTCTGGAGGGGAAGCTGAGGGAATAGAGTCTTCAGCATCAGAATCTTCATAAGAAGAGAAGAAATAGTCTTGGTCCTCGGAGGAATCCGAAGAAAAAGACAGTTCAGAGGAAGCAGATTCTTCCTCTTGTCTAGGCCTTTTGTCAGGAGGAGGCTGAGAACCACTGATAAGTGAAATCAAATCTTCAGCCATCTTGAGCATCTGTTTCTTAGGCATAGGGCCTTAAACAGTAGACTGAAGTGAAGTTTGGTAGGAGTCTTCGACTTGGAAAATGTTTTGACTGTAAGAGTCTGTCTGAAAACGCCTTCAGAAACCGGTGGCGTTTCAGAAGCACAGACGTCCTTGGAAGGTAAATCGTCGGTAGGGCCTGAAGTAAAAGGCTGCGTCGGCCTAGTACACTCCGTCAAAATATCTGTAGCGGTCTCGGTTTCTAGAACTGCGGTAGTCAGAGGCTGCGTCGGAGCCTCATTGAAAACCAGAGAACTGGAGACAGGATCAACCGAGGCCTCAGAATCGGACTTAGGCCTGGGCTGTCTATCCTTATCCCTGCACTTTTTGTGCACGCTGGTAGTCGGTAGCTCCGACGGCATGTTATAATTAAAATTTCTGCCAAAAAAAGTGTTGTGCGAAATCAAATCGTCTTTTAATAGTACGTTTATTAAATCTAGCACAAAAACGACATGTGACGTCGTGATCAGGGCCTAGGCAAGGTATGCAATAAGAATGAAAATCCTTATGAGGTATTTGCTTCCCACAAGAAATACAATTGTTAACTTTTTCTGACATCGGTCTGAGGCAAGAAAAGTTTCCCCAACTGGGTACTTAGCTTTATAGAAGACTTCGGTCTGAAATTCGAATTCGAAAATCTCAGGAGTCGGCCGACCGGCACTTGCGAACTGCTTTTGCTTCGGGCACCGCGTGGCAAGAAAGACTGAAGAAAATGGCGTCTGTTGCAATATATGTACCCCTGGCGCTCTGACGGCAGGGATGAGGCGACAGCAACCGACGTCGGACCAAGACTTTGGAAATCCGGCCGACTGCGGGACCGCCTGACGACAGGATAACCCAAGTGTAATGACTGCAGCAGGGTAACACGATGATCATCCCTCACTGATGGGCTTTACCTCCAAGACATCTTATAACCTTGCTGAATGATGAGTAATAACCACTTGTTTGTAGTGATGAATTCCCAGGCTCAAATTCTGACAACAGAATTCCTGGACTGAGAAAGGATGAAGGTGGCAGCGGGTAGTCAGGCTGACTAGTCTGCAAAAAGAGGTTTCACAGACTTGAGGTTTTTGGTAGGATTATCGAAATCTTTTCTTGAGCTATTTCCTGCTCTTCTGAGAGGGTTTCTGATCCCTGCAGAAAGAAAAGGAAGTGGGCTTAGCTAGGTAATTTGATACCTAGGAACGCAAGGCAAGAAAGCTCTGTTTAGAGTCATCATTTCGCCCTTCTCTTGCATAGTCTTGTAAAGCTCTGTTGCAGAGGATCCAAATAAAAGGTCCCAGTGAATAGGATAATCTTTGAGGGATTGTAGGTGAAGTTAAGGAAATCTAATAGTCTTTCGGCTTTTCCCGGTTACGGGTCGCCACAGTGGAACTCCGGTCCGCTAATGATTGGCAGTAGAGTTTTACGTGCTGGCTTGCCGGGCCTAACGCACAACCTTCAACGAAGGAACAAATCTAATAACTGATCAAACAGCAGCATCCCAGGAAGAAGCCTCTGCAGCATCACAGCTGCATTTAAAGTAATGCCTTGCAACTTGAATAGCTTGCCCAAGCATAGAAATTGCTTGCTGCTTACAATCAGAATTATTAGGGTTAGAGCTATGGTCTTAAAATCCTCTAAAATGAACAAAAGGTATTTTGTCATTTGAGTCTGGCAATTTAAACCTCTGAAAGTCACAGTGACAGAAATATAACCCATCTTCCCATACCTGTCCATGACCCTATTATCTGTCAGACAGCAAAACATTAGCTGCTGGCAAAAGCTTAGTAGGTTTATCAGTAGAAATGGAAGAGGTAGAAGAATACATTACAGAATTTTTGTAAAAACATTTGTGGTACAAACAAGTGGGATGTCCAACATCATCTTGGTTTGCATGTACATCTGGTCTCTAAGTGCTTAGTGAGGAAAGTCGACTATTGAGTGTCTTGCGTACAAACAATGGGCAGACTTTACAATTTCTGTAATAGTGTTCAGCCCCTGGACAAAATAAGCACTGGGAATGGATGTCCTTATAAGAAATCTGCCTACCATAGTCATACTTCCCTCTCTTAGCTGATATTAACAGATCTTACAATTAAATATATAAGAAAAAGTATGTTCCCTCAATGGGGCACTTATGTAAGTGTAGGCAATGGCAGTAGCCAACAACGTGGAAAGCAGATTGATGGGAGCGAAAAAATTATGTCTTACCATAACGCTCCATCTGAGTTGATCTTCCAGTCATCATTGAGTTCAATTCAGAGCCCTTGGAACACAGTTGGCCTAATACCAAGCTCGCGTATGCCAAAAACTCTAGAGCTAAGCTGCAACCCACAATGCCCTTCTCCCAGTTGCCTCAGATCGAGTTTGCTTGCAACATATAGAAGAAAACAGAAACCCTGAAACACCACAAGGACCCAGGAGATCCACCAGGAGCCTTTGGTGGGGGACAATGGGAGGGTGTGATGACTGGAAGAAGATGATCAACAACTCAGATGGAACGTTATGGTAAGACAACTTCTTTATCTGAAGTTGTTAATCTTCTTCCCATTCATCACTGATGGGACAGAATCCCAAGCTACTTGGAGAACCTGGGTGACCCCTATGGAAGAACATTCCTGAAAACCATTGCGCCGAAAATCGTTCTTCCCCTGGAGACCAAATCCAATTTGTAATGCTTGATGAAAGTATGAGGTTTAGCCCAAATGGCTGCTGCACAAACATCGTCCATGGAAGCCCTGGAGTGAAAGGCAACCTTAGTTGAGATGGCCCTAGTTGAATGAGCCTTGATTTGAACAGGTTTAGATTCATTCGCTAGGGAGTATGAAAAAGTAATACAATCTCTAAGCCATTTTGATAAAGTAACTTTTGATACAGCACATCCCATTCTTGGACCAGTAAAGGAAATGAAAAGTTGGTCAGACTTGCGGAAGGACTTAGTTCGGTCCGGGTAGAAGCGTAGTTGTCTATGTACGTCCAATGAATGTAGACAGTATTCTCACTTGTTGGAATAATTTGGAGAAAACACAGGGAGCTCAATGGACTGGTTAATAGAGAAGTCGGACACCACTTTGGGGAAAAAGGATGGGTTAGTACGAAGGGATATTCTGTCCTAATGGAAAATTAGATACGGGGTCTTGATGCATAAGGCTTGTAACTCAAATATCAGTCTGGCTGATGTGACCGCTACCAAAAACAATGATTTCCATGACAGGAATTTAAGATCACATGTCGCAGCAGGATCAAAAAGGGGGTAGAGAGAGACTGTAGAACCAGGGAGAGATTCCATGTCTCCACAGGTTGCCTGATAGGAGGTCTGCTATGGAAAATTCCCTTGAGAAAGGTCTTGCACAGACAGGTCTTCAAATCTTCAGCCGTTGGGGCCAGCCTTGCAATCTTTTCACTAGGTGGAGAGGAGAGGAATGCCATCAGAGCCGTTATGGAAATTGGAAATAGCTGCTAAATGGACTCTAAAAGTAGAAGCTGATGCCCCATTGTCTAACAACTCAGAAAGATACCGAAGTATAGCAGCTGTAGGAGTTGAAAAATGATCTAGCATTGATCATTTAACCAGATAGCAAATATTTTCCATTTGTATCTGTAGAGTGTTCTGGTGGATGGTTTATGGGAGGCCAGAATAATATCGCAGGCAGGTGAGGACAGGGTTTCCTTCCTGGCGACTAATGGAAGTGCAGAAACCAAGCCGTCAGCTTGAGAGTGGATAGATTTGGGGGAGTCAGCCCTTGTGGGTGAGAGATTAGGTTCTGATGAGTGTCCAGGATCCAAGGAGATTGTAACAGGTGAGGCCGGAAGAAGGGAAACCACACCTGTAGAGGCCAGAAGGGGGCAGTGAGGATTACTTTGCATCTCAACTGGATAGCTTTCCTTAGAAATAGGGGTATCAGTGGTAAAGGAGGATAAGCATAGAGAAGACCCGCAGGCCAATCGTGAGTCAAAGTGTCTCTCGGTGACTCCTCATCTGGGAGAAAGAGGGCAAAGTAGCTGCTGCATTTTTAGTTTGGGGGGGGGGGGGGAAGAGTGAAAAGATTGCAAGGCTGGCCCCAACGGCTGAAGATTTTTGCCATCACGTTCGGGTTGAGAGACCACTCGTGTGGACGGAGGATGCATCTGCTCAGCCTGTCAGCAATCATGTTGGAGGTCCCCGGGATATGCGCTGTAGTTATAAAAAAAAAAAAAAAAAAAAAAAAAAGGTTGGAAGCCATCATCCAATGCCAAATTCTCATAGCCTTGTGTCATACGGGGTAGGATTTGGTCCCTCCCTGTTTATGTACCAGGCGACGGACATATTGTCCGACTGGATTGCAATCGTTCCTGACGGAAGGAGCAGATGAAGCGCCTGCAACACTAACAGCATCGCTCTTAACTCCAGAACATTGATATGCAAGTTGACCTCTAAGCTGGACCACATGCCTTGGACGGTCTTTCCCTGGAAGTGCCCCCCCAACCCTATCAGGGAAGCGTCTGTGGTCACCATGGCATTGGGTTGGAGAGTCTGGAAGGGACGGTACCAAAGATTTTCGTCTGTTCTCATCCACCAGAGGAGATCTTGCTTGCAGGAATTGGTGATGAGGATCTGTGAGTTCAGAGGATGGAGAGGATATCCACTGGGACAAAAGGAGCCATTGTAGTAGTGTCATATGCAATCTTGCTAGGGGGACAATTGGGATGGCTGCAGCCACAGACCCCAAAGCCTGAAGAACTTCCCTTGCAGACACCTTCCTTCGACAGAGTATCACTTGTACTTGCAACCTTAATCTCTGAAGTCTGTGAGGATGGAGAGACTTGGCTCATTTGAGTATTGAATACTGCTCCTAAAAATTCCAATTGTTGGCTTAGATGAAGGTTGGATTTTTCCCAGTGTATTGTGATGCCTAGGAACTCCGCCAGTGCTAGAGTGTAGCAGAGGACCCTGATGAGGAGCTGCTTGGTGAGGGCGGAGAGGAGCCAATTGTCTAGATATGGAAACACTTGGAATCCCTGAAGTCTCAGATGAGCTGTCACCACTGCTAGGCATTTCGTGAACTCTCTGGGGGCTGTCGAGAGACCGAACGGCAGGGCTCTGAATTGGTAATGACTGGCTCCCAGCCGGAAGCAAAGGAGACTCCTGAAGCGCTTGTCCATTCTGATGTGGTAATACGCATCCCAGAGGTCTATCGTGCACATCCACACACCCTCCCAAAGAAATGGGAGAATGGATTGTATCGTGACCATGCAGAAGTTAGTCTGAACTACTGATTTGTTTAGTTGGCTGAGATCCAAAATGGGTCTCCAGTCCCTGGTCTTTTTTTGGCACAAAAAGAATCTTAAGTAAAAATCTGATCCTTACTGATCTGGGAAGACTTGGATGACTCACTTTAGATGCAGCTTTCTTATTTCTGAAGCTGCCTCTTCCCTTTGACTGGATGGGACATCAGGAAGACATTTTGGAGGTCTTTGATAAGAGATTAGAGGGATGTAATAACCTCTGGAAATTATTCTCTGCACCCACTGATCATTTGTAATAGAGTGCCAGGCAGTTTGGTGCAGAGAAAAATGAGTCCAGACAGCCTCCAGAGGAAAGCAATCTGGCAGAGCTTCAGGAGCGCTGATAAGGTCGTCCAAAGAAAGAATCCATGGGGTCCTGATTTCGGGGACCCCCTCTGCCCTGAAAGGGGCATCTTCCATTATTGGAACCCCCTCTGCCTCTGTGGGAGTCCTCACCATGTGCACTACGGAAAGGGCCTTGAGATTATTTTGTGCCATATCTTTCCACTCCTCTGGTTCCTGGAGAAGGAGCGCTGAGGCTTCGAAAAACATAGGTCAATGGCAGACCAGGTTTTTCCATCCTGCTCGCACCTGGCTAATGTGTCCTTTACTTCAGAACCGTACAGAGTGGATGGTTCGATAGGGGGGGTCCAAGAAGGAAGACTTGGAGTCCGCAAGGTCACAAATGCAGACGTGGCGTCTCATAACTACACCTGCACCAGACAGCTCTAGCCTCCCCTTCGGTTGCGTGGGACAGCAACCTCATGGACGAGTTGGAGATGGACTCTAGGGTAAGCAAGCTGGGAAGCAACTTTATCATGTGCCCTGTCCGAAACTTGACCCGCGAGGGTTCCAGAGTTCAGAGATGAGATCTCTTTGAATTACTTGGCACATTTTACGAGGCTCCAAAGACCTGACAGCAAGATCGCTGAAGCAAAAACTCACTTCCCTAATCTGTCCACCGCCCGGGACTCTGTTGGGCGGATGGACAGCAGGACTTTTCTCTGCAAGGTCCTTTTTTGTGGCAGCCACCACCACCATACAGTCTACTGGTAAGCTTCTAGACCAATGGGGCTGTTCCTCTGGAGGAGAGAGCATCTTGTCTGATCTCCAGGGAAAGGCCTCAATGGTATCGGGGTTCTTCCACACTCGTTACACGATGAGCTTACCTAACTCATCGGCAGGGGGTGGGCACCCAAGAAGTAGAGGGTCGAGAGCGGACGGCCTGCAGGAATGATTCCTCCGAGGAAGGGTTGGAGGGCTTCCAGTCACCCCCTCTGCCTCAAAATTTCCAGGATGTCACCAAAAGAGACAGTCAGGGGCTGATCATGGGGACCCTTCCCCATCATTGTAGTCCGTATCTGCAGTGATCGTAGTCCGTATCCGCAGTGAGGGACTCCTCTGGGGAGTCCGTCTGTTTCCTCTTACATGTCTGTTTCTGAGTTGGCTCTTCAGTGGGAGCATCTGAAGACTCAGAAAGAAGATTACCCTGTACAGGGGTTTCCTGAGGCTTGCGCTCTTGGTGTCCTGGGGGAGGTTGCCTGTAATAGCTGCAGCTCAGAAGGAGTGGGTGGGGAGGTCCGACGTAGGAGTGCTTCCCGAAGCAAGCACCCTCTCCATCACCCGGAAGGCAGGCCCACCCGAAGAGGAATGGGAGCCCGGAACGAAGGAAGACCATCTCAGAACCGGGGTCGCAGCCTGCTCCCGGGGACGGAGCCTCAAGCAAAACCGGAGCGGGAGTCGCCCCCGGATCCAAGACAGAGGCAATGAAACAACTAGAACCGTAACCTGGAGCTGGGGGTTCTACCCCCCCCCCCAGGATGAGATTGAGGAGGGAATGGTTCCAAAGGAACCGAAACCCAAAGAAGCCTCAGAGAAGGTCACTGTCTGCGCCAAGGAGAGGAATCCTCCGGCAGACGTCGGAGCTACAGGCCTTGGAAATGAAGGGTCCAAGGGAGAAGAATATGTGGGAGTCGCAGTGGCAATGGACCCAAAACCCAGAGTGGGATGGGTTTTAGGAAAATTTGTAATCCCTCTGGCTGTCAGCAGCTGATCGAACAGGCGCACCACATCCAATTTAGATAGAGTCCTGGTGGACTTTATAGACACTCCTGAGGGGGGAGTCAGGTCGGTTCAAAAAGGGGGCAAAAGGCATGTCCTGAAAACGGATCCAAAGACGGGGAGTACTGGGTCCACGGTGTAGTAAAAGTCGGCACCGAGGACTCCAGTTTCAAAGCAGGCAAAAGGGGGACTATCAGTGCTGAGAAAGGGCTCTGAGCCGAAGTTATAGCTGGAGTGGAAGCCATTATCGGCTCCAAAGAGGTCATCGGTACCGATCTCGGAACAAAGATGGGAGACGTCAGTGCCGAGGTAATAGCAGGCAATAAGGCTGGAGCCGAAATCACAGTCAGAGCTGAGGGTGGCACCGATGTGAAAGTCATCTCAATGTCTGTAGAGACCATTGGAGCAGAACTCGGAGCCGAGGAGGCAATCTTGTGCTCCGTGGAAGACTTATGGGCCTTGTGCTTATGAGGCTTGCCCTTGTCACCAGCCAGTGAAGAAGGGTCAGAATGAGGACTTTTTTGTCCTTAGATGGAGGGGTTGAGACCTCCAACGCAGAAAGAGCCTCAGAAAAAGGAGATGGAAGCAGGCCTTTCAGAATAAGTTTATTCCTTCTTTCATTCAGCGTCCGCTGACTGAAACTGACAAATCTGACAGGGAGGTTTCACAGATAAGTGTGGAATGCCCAGACAATATACACATTCCTCATGCAGGTCGCTAGTGGGGAGTTTACCATTGCAGGAAGTGCAATGCTTCAACCCCGAAGTCCCTTTCTTTTCAGACATACTCGGAGAAAAGAAACAATTCAACAATCCAAAAAGGGATAGAGAAGGAAAGAGGAGAAAATACCAACAATGGTATTAAGAATACCACAAGGGTAAAGAAGGGCGTTGCCAACAATGGCAAAAAGGAAGACACCCGTGGGTAGAGTTGTTATAAGTAGGTATAGAGGAGTTTTTGAGAGTAAAACTTATAAAATATTGAAAATCTTGAAAATACAACACTTGGCTGGAGAGCTCTGTGAAATGCTGCTATATGGCTGCACGGCAAACGAGATCTGAGGTAACTGGGAGAAGGTCATTGTGGGTAGCAGCTTAGCTCGAGAGTTTTTTTGTGTACGCGAGCTTGGTAATAAGACAACTCGTTCTGAGGGCTCGGAACCGAACCCATCAGTGATGAACAGGAAGATTAACTTCAGATGATCCTGCATTTGGATTGGCAGTAAGATAGTTTGAGGATCATACCTTTTGGTCCATTTCTGTACCCTTAAACCCATGGGCTTAAGTCACACAGACATGCAAGCGTACGGAAGATCTCTGGCTTTAGTATGCGGGCCAGACATCCGGTTACTTCGGTGAGATAACCCACTAGTATTGGAATACTGCAACAGTAATCTAAGGAAGGACATCTAAAAATGTACTTTAACATTAAATTATTATTCATTAATACCTGCATAAACTAGTATTCGACACTGGCGAAGTCTTCAATTATATGAGTTACATGAAATGCCTATCTTCAAAAATGCATCTTGGACCTGCAGTAGGCTTTGCTTTATTTTACATCCCTCCTCAATTATTCAGACTTATTTAGCAAAGTTCAGTTGTGTATACTTACCATAAATGTAGATGTTCGAGTGTATTCACTGTTGCAGTCATTACATTTGGGTAATCCTGCTGGCAGGTTGTCCTCAGCCAGCCGGAATTCCAAAGTCTTGGGTCCTGCGTCGGCTGCTGTCGCCCCTTCCCTGATGTCAGGGCGACGGGTATAAAAGAAGCAACAGACACCATTTTCTTCAGTTTTTCTTTCAAATAAATATATATATATATATATATATATATATATTCAGAAATACACCAATATAAATTTTACCTTCATCTATAAGAAAATACACCACATAGGTAGTATAAATCAGAGAAGGAAAGATAAGATCCAAAAGAGAAAAGGGGGAAGGCGGGTGGGTAACCTGGACTGCAACAGTGAATACACTAACATCTACATTTATGGTAAGTTTACACAACTGTACTATGTTCTTCGTGTTTCACTGTTGCAGTCATTATATTTGGGTAGAGTCCCAAAGCTATAGTTGGGAGGCTGGAACTAGACAGCAGTAGGAGCGGCTATGAGGCCCTGCAGAAATGCAGTGGCAAAGCCTGCCCTGGATTTAGAGTAGAGTGGCAGATGATAATGCTTTCTAAAGGTGTGCACTGAACTCCAAGTGGCCGCCTCTAAAATGTCTCTGGTTGCTTTTCCCCTGAGAAAGGCTGCTAAGGTGGTTACAGCTCTGGTGGAATGAGGCCTAATGCCCTTAGGCACTGGCTTGCCATGGTGTAAGTAGCAGAAACAAATGCAGTGGCCTAACCACTTAGAAACAGTCTGCTTTGAGATGGGCTTTCCTTGTGATCCTG
The DNA here is from genome assembly GCF_019279795.1 of Protopterus annectens. Lineage (NCBI taxonomy): Eukaryota > Metazoa > Chordata > Ceratodontiformes > Protopteridae > Protopterus > Protopterus annectens. The sequence goes on from NC_056750.1 coordinate 333,683,492, forward strand.
CAACATATGCCACTAGTAATTGTCTTCCTGAAAGCTTTGGTTCTGTCCAAGTAGAATCTAAGCTGTCTATGTATGTCCAAAGAATGCAGAATTCTCTCCCCCTTGTTCTGTGGATTTGGGTAAAAGGTTGGCAGATGGATGGCTTGGTTAAGAGCCACACTGGACACTACTTTAGGCATAAATGTTGGGTTTGTCCTCAGGGAGACCCTGTCTGGATGAAAAATGATGAAGGGTCCTACAGCCATGAGAGCCTGTAACTCACTCATCTTGCAGAAATAATTGCTAAGAGCAGAGCTGTTTTCAAAGATAAAAACTTCATATCCAGAGTAGCAGCTGGCTCAAAAGGAGGCAGGGTGAGCTTTTCCAAGACATAGTTGAGGTCCCATGCAGGTATTGGTAGACTCCTTGGGGGCCTTAAATTTTTGGCTCCTCTGAGGTACTGCCTTAATAAAGGGCGTTAAAAAAGTGGTGGCTCTGCATTGTTTAATTGATGAAAAAGATAGGCCTTTGTCCAGCATCTCAGTTAAGTATTGCAAAATCTGAGGAATATTTTGTACCGCTTATCAGTTCCTTGTGCCTGGTTCCAGGCACAGAATCTCTTCCATTTTCCAGTATAAGACTTTCTAGTACTAGGCCTTCTGGCTTCCAGAATGACATCCATTACAGCTTTACTGAGAGGTGTTTTTGTATGGATAACTACATTATCCACCATGCTGCCAAGTTTAATGTCCTGAGTTGGCTATGCACTACAGGATTGTTTTGCTGGGACAGTAGTTGAGGTATTTAAGTTAAGGCCCAAGCTGGGTATAGAGATAAGTTCCTTAGTATTGGATACCAGTACTGGCGTGGTCAGTCTGTGGCAATCAGTATCATCTTTGGCTTCTCCTGTCCAACCTTTAGAAGCACCTTCGGGAGGAGAGGCAGTGGAGGAAAGGCATATACCGATAGGTTTTCCCAGCTGAAAGATAGGGCGTTCACTTTCCATGCTTGTCTGTGATATGTTCTTGTACAGGATCTTTTTAGTTGGTAATTGAGAGGGGAGGCAAATAGATCTATGTCCGGGCATCCCCGTTTCCTTGTTATCATGCTGAAGACTTGTGGATCCAGCTTCCACTTGTGGGGAACCATGAGGTTTCTGCTTAGCTCATCTGCCAGAGTATTTTCCTTTCCTGGCAGGAATTGTGCCTGCAGATGTAACTGGTAAGTCAAAGCTGTGTCCCACAAGGTCATGGCTAGTCTGCAAAGGGGGTAAGAATGCGAGCCCCCCTGCTTGATTATATACCACATGACTGTGGTGTTGTCTGTCTATCAGTAGTTGTCCCGGAAGAAGTAGGTCCTTGAAGGCTGTTAGGGCATTTTGAATAGCTAACATCTCTTTTTGATTGATCTGTAGACGCATTTGGTTTCAGGACCATGTGCCCTGAATGCATCTTCCTGCCATGTGGGCTCCCCAGGCATAGTCTGATGCATCCGTTGTTGGTGTCTGCCTGGCTGGAGGTAATGTGACCGGCTGTCCCTTGTTCTGGTGACAAACCTTTGCCCATCGAAACTCCTGTTGCAGGCAGGGAATGAGAGTAATGACTGTTTCCAGGCTGTGGCAATGTTGAGTCCAAACACTTTTTAGGTACCATTGAAGTTTCCTCACATGCAGTCTTGCATATGGAATTAGTAGGATGCAAGATGCCATGAAGCCCAAAGCCTGCAGAAGTTTTCTTGCAGACAACTGGGCCTTTGTTGCCAACATTTTGAAATAGGTAGTCAAGTTGCCTTTGTTTGTCTGGCGTGAGGATAAGCCATCTGGGCAGTTGTATTCAAGCTTGCACCCAGGAATGTTCTCTTGTGAGGGTAGTAGTTTTGATATCTTTTTGTTGACTGTGTACCTTAAGCATGTTAGTAGTCTTTTCACAAATGCCAGATGTTGAAGAACGTCCTTGTTCTCTGCTTGAACTGAGACAGTCGTCCAAGTAAGGATATATTTGTATTCCTCTGTCTGCAGAATGCAATTACTGGTGCCAGGCACTTTGTAAAGACCCTGGGCGCAGTAGATAAGCCAAAGGGCAATGCAGAAAATTGGTAATGCATTGAACCAGTCTTGAATCTTAGGTATCTTCTGCATGATTGTCTCATTGGAACATGCAGGTATGCCTCTTTTAGGTCTAAAGTCACAAGCCAAGCATTCTTGCCCAGCATGGGCAGAAGCTGCTGCAAAGTCAATATTTTGAATTTTGGAATATCCAGGAAAGTGTTCAGAATTGATAGGTCCAGTATCGGCCTCCAGGCCTTGTCCTTTCTGGGTACCAAGAACAGTCTTATCCTTGTCCCTGCTCTTGCTCTGATACTTGAATGGCCCCATGTCCATGAGGGATGAGACTTGTTTTTGCACCTCTGCCCATTGATTTTTTGGCAGATCTGTCCAGCCGTTTGCCTTTGGCAGATTATGGAAATGGAACTTGTAAGCCTTGTGACACTATGTTTAGAACCCACTTGTGCTGGGTTATGATGTGCCAATGTTGAGCAAAAAATGCTAATTTTCTCCCTAAGGGTGCTGCCAAAAGATAAGTACTTGGCACAGGCAGGGGGAAGTCATTGGGAACGTTTTCTGTATGTCTGCTCTATCTTCTCCAGCTTTGGAGGTAGAAGCACCCCATTGCTTGGGCCTATAAGTACCTTGCACCTGAGATCTGCCCCTTTGAGGTCTGACACAGGAAAGGACCAATTTTTTGTAGGCCACTGTCTACTAAACCTAGGTGGCTGTACTTATAAAAAGTCTTTGACAGTTGCATAGATTTAGCTGTGTCCTCCATTTTCTTTAACACCTCTTCTGCCTTAACACCAAACAAAGTACCATGCTGTAAAGGTGAATCTAGTAATTTTACTTTAACATGATCAGGCAGATTTTGTTCCTTTAACCAAGCATGCCTCCTAATTACAGAACCCGTAACTGCGGCCCTGCAGGAGGCCTCCAAAGAATCAAAACCACATTGCAAAGTATGTTTTCCAACTTGTTCTGCTGCATACAATAAATCCTGCATTTCCTTGTTTTATGCACATTCAGAATTTAACAACATTTTCTGTTTAAGCAATCCCATGACATGTTGCTGATACTTAAGCATATGAAATTGACAGTTTAAGGCCCTTACAGCCAAAGTTGCAGATGTGTAAACCTTTTTTCTCCATCTATCCAGAGCCCTTGAATCTGTCAGAGGGGGTTGGGTTTTTTGCAGTGGAAGCTTCAACTCCCTTTGGATCCTGTGAAATAGTTTCTGGGTCAGCAGCAGGGTTTTTAAAAAGAAATTTGAGAGAGTTAGGAAAGTACAGTTTTGTACCTACCATAAATGTAGATGTCCGATAGGTATGCATCTGCAGTCATCACATATGGGTTGTCCTGCCTCAGGCAGCCCTTCGGTCTGCCGGATTCCAAAGTCTGGGTCCGGCGTCGGCTGATGTCGCACTTTCCCCGACGTCAGAGCGCCTGGGGTATAAAAGCATCAGCCGACGCCATCTTCCTCAGTTTTTATTGCCCCAGGTGCCCTCTAAGGAAGGCTAAATTTGGAGAGATGCATTTAAAAATCCAAACATGCACAATAATATAAAAACAAATACACCATAATAGATCCCCCCAGCTAGCTATAAGAGGGGTAAGTACCCAAGAAATACCACAGAGGGGAAGGAGGGAGGGTAAACCTGACTGCAGATGCATACCTATCGGACATCTACATTTATGGTAGGTACAAAACTGTACTACGTCCTTCAAGGATGCATCTGCAATCATCACATATGGGTAGAATACCATAGCCAATCTGGGGGTGGAGGAACTATGTAAAGGATGGTGTAGCTAAAATGCCCTGCAGGACTGCCGTAGCAAAGCCTGCTCTGGATCTGGAATATAAAGGTAAATTGTAATGCTTGGCAAATGTATGCACAAAGCTCCATGTAGCAGCTTCTAAAATGTCCTTGGTAGCCACCCCTCTTAAGAAGGCTGTGGAGGTGGCTGTGGCTCTCGTGGAATGAGGTCTAATGTTAGCTGGCACAGTTTTTCCATGAAAGGAGCAACAAAAACGAATGCAATTCCCTATCCATTTTGAAATTGTCTGTTTGGAAATTGCTTTTCCTTGTGTACCAGCAGCATATGCTACCAACAGCTGGTCAGTTTTTCTGTAACCTTTAGCTCTGTCCAAGTAGTAGCGCAACTGTCTGTGTATGTCCAGGGTGTGCAGAAGTTTCTCCCCTTTGTTTTGTGGATTTGGAAAGAAGGTAGGCAAGTGAATAGCTTGATTTAATGAAACCCTGGATACTACCTTTGGCATAAATGTAGGATTGGCTCTCAATGAAACTCTGTCCTGATGAAAAATAAGGAATGGCTGTACTGCCATAAGGGCCTGTAACTCAGATACTCTTCTTGCTGAGGTTATGGCCAGAAGGAAAGCAGTCTTCCAAGACAGGAACTGTAGTTCTGCAGATGCTGCTGGTTCAAAGGGAGGCGGTGTTAGTTTTTCCAACACAAAGTTAAGGTCCCAAGTAGGTAGAGGTGGTTTCCTTGGAGGATTGATGTTTTTGATTCCTCTTAGAAACTGTCTTAGGAGAGGATGAGAGAAGACAGGTGGATCAGTATTGTACTCTGCTGAAATTGCTGAAGCATGAATTTTAATGGAAGAGCAAGACAGACCATTGTGGAACATTTCTGCCAAGTATTCCAGGATATGTGCCATGTTCATCACTGTCGCATCTAGGCCCTTTGTGGTGTTCCAAATGTGAAATCTTTTCCATTTTGCTGAATATGCCTTTCTTGTGGAAGGCCGGCGAGCTTCTATAATATCTTTCACTCTCTGGGATAGCTTGTCCTGAGGAGGAGTCAAGGTATTTTCCAGGCTGTTAGTTGCAAGGTTTTCAGGTTGGAATGCAGCGTTTTGTAATTGTGCTGTGTCAGTAGAAGTGGCCATAGAGGAAGAGGCCATGGTTTCGTGCGTGACAGGCTCTTTAACAGTGGGTACCAGTGCTATCTTGGCCAGTCCGGAGCTATCAGAATCACTTTTGGCTGCTCTGTCCTGATCTTCAGTAAAACCTTGGTCATTAATGGGAGAGGTGGAAATGCATACACTGTTAGAATTCTCCAGCTGAAAGAGAAGGCGTCCACTTTCCATGCTTGTGGGTGGTATGTCCTTGAGCAGAATTTCTTCAGCTGATAATTGTGGGGGGAGGCAAAAAGATCTACGTCTGGCCTTCCCCATGATTGTGTTATCTATAGGAAGATGTCTGGGTGCAGCATCCATTCGTGTGCATCCATGATATTTCTGCTTAAGCTGTCCGCCAGTATACTGTCTTTTCCTGGCACAAACTGGGATTGCAGCTCTATATTGAGTTTCAAGGAAAGTTCCCATAGATTCATTGCCAGTCTGCAAAGAGGGTAGGAATGGGTGCCTCCTTGCTTGTTTATGTACCACATAACTGTGGTGTTGTCTGTCCTTATTAGCAGGTGGCCTTGATGCAGAAAGAGTCTGAAGGCCTCGATTGCATGTATCACTGCCAGCATTTCCTTTTGGTTTATGTGCATGTGTAGCTCCTTTTGTGACCACAGTCCTTGAATACATCTGCCCTCCATGTGTGCTCCCCAACCGTGGTCTGAAGCGTCCGTTGTAATGGTTTGGCTGGCTATTGGTTTGCTGAAGGGCAGACCCCTGTTTGACTGGCTTGCTTGAGCCCACCACAGAAATTCCTTTTGGAGGCATGGAATGAGTGGGATCAAAGTTTCTAAGCTGTGACTGTGCTGAGTCCATAAACTCCTTAGGTACCATTGTACTTTCCTCATATGCAGCCTTGCTTGTGGAATCAGAAGAATGCAAGATGCCATGTAACCCAGGGCCTGCAGGATTTTCCTTGCAGTCAGCTGAGTTTGTCTCGTCAGATTCTTGAAGTAATCCGGTAGTTGTCTTTGTTTTTCTTCTGTGAGAAAAGCCATTTGGGTGGTTGTGTCTAGATCCGCACCCAGAAAAGTTATTCTTTGGGATGGAACAAGTCTTGATTTGTGAATGTTGACTGTATATCCCAAGGCCTGCAGTAGTCGGATGGCATAATTCAAGTCCTTTACCAAAGTTTGTTGGCTGTCCGCTTGTATAAGGCAGTCGGATGGCATAATTCAAGTCCTTTACCAAAGTTTGTTGGCTGTCCGCTTGTATAAGGTAGTCGTCCAGATATGGGTATATTTGAATCCCCTGAAGTCTGCAGTGTGCAATTACTGATGCCAGGCATTTCGTGAATACTCTGGGCGCAGTAGATAAGCCAAAGGGCAATGCTGAGAATTGATAATGCTCTGAACCTGCAAGAAATCTGAGGTGTCTTCTGCAACTTTGTCTGATAGGGACATGCAGGTATGCCTCCTTGAGGTCTAGAGTCACCAGCCAAGACCCCTTGCCCAGCATGGGAAGGAGTTGCTGTAGAGTCAGCATTTTGAATTTTGGCACAATGAGATAAGTATTCAGTGCGGACAAGTCGAGAATAGGTCTCCATTGATTTTCTTTTCTTGGAACAAGGAATATCCTTGGCCTTGTTCTGAAAGAGGAACCTTTTCTATAGCTTTCATTTGCGTTAAGTTGGAGATTTGTTTCAAAGCCTCTGCCCTTTGATTTGGTGGCAGGTCTGGCATGCCTTTTCTTTTTGGCAATCTGCGAAAATGGAACCTGTATCCTTTGTCTATTATTTGCAGTGTCCATTTGTCTCTTGTAATACTGTGCTAATTTTCTGAGAATAAGGAAAGCTTTCCGCCCAAAGGTGCTTCTAATTGAGCCCTGGTTGGTGGAGTCAAAGCAAAGTCATTGAGACTGTCCTTGTGCAGCAGTTGTAGGTCCTGCACTACCCATCTGGTTGGGAGGCTGCCATTGACGTCCTCTGTAGGAGCCTCTAGCTTGCCCTCTACCTCTGGTACGCCTGTTCTTGCCTCTCTGAAATCTTTCTGTGTCCGGAAAGGACCAATTCTTGGTAGGCCAATTTCTGCTGAATCTTGGTGGATGGACTTGTAGAAAATCTTTGACTTTGTACAGATTTTGCCTTTTCCTCAAATTTCTTTAAGACCTCCTGAGCAGTGGAGCCAAATAACTTTTGCTTTTCCAGTGGAGCATCCAGAAGCTTAGCTTTAACATGGTCTGGCAGAGATTGTTCCTTCAGCCAAGCATGCCTACGTATGACTGCACCTGTCATAGCTGACCTACATGAAGCTTCCAATGCATCATAATCACACTAAGAAATGGTTGCTAACCTGCTGGGAGTTATGTACCAGATCCTGAAGTGATTTGCGATCTAGGGGTTCAGGTGAAGACAGTTTCTTATGCAATTCATCTAACAAATACTCTTGGTACTGTATCATATGAAATTGACAATTTAATGCCCTCATAGAAAGAGTAGCAGAAGTATACACTTTTTTACCCCATCTCTCTAAAGCCCGGACTCCCTTTCAGAGGGGAGTGGATTTTTAGTAGTGGTAGCTGCAACCCCTTTAGGGCCCTGGGAAATAGTTTCTGGATCAGCAGAGTGGGCCTTGTAAAAAAAAGATGCGAGTCCGGGATCCTGTAGTATCTATCAGGTTTGGCAGGGGCCGGAGGAAGTTTGTCAGGGGTTATGCTAGACTCAGAGTACACATCATCAATGACAGTCAAAACAGGAGGAATAGCCAAAGGTTTATGCTGAGGCAAATGCAGAAAAGTTCTTAATCTTTTCCTGGAATCAGAGAATTCCTGGCCCTGCCATTTGAAATGCTTTCTCATAGTGTGAAGGGTCTCCCCGAAGGATAGTTCTTCAGGAGGGGAGGCAGAGGGGATTGATTCCTCTGCATCAGAATCCTCGTAGGCCGAAAAAGCCTCCTCCTGGTAGTCCGAGAGAGCAGAGCCATCAGAGGCCTCCTCTGAGGAGTGGGGATCAGAGGGCTCAACCCTGGGCCTTTTGTCTAGAGGGGGTTGACAGCCCCTGTCCAGATGGGGTTGAGAGCCCCTAATTAAGGAGATAAGGTCCTCTGCTAAAGTTAGAATCTGTGAACTGGTAGAGGGTTCATGAGGAATAACCCTGGGAGGCATAGCTTTTGCATGTTTAGCAGCTTTAGCCCTGGTGAAAGCCTTTATGGACATGGATGCAGGAGGCCTAGCTGCACCACGTGCTGGTGTAGTTTTGTCTAGAGGAATGGTGTCGGAAGTTTCCAAGACACCAGTTTCTGAAGGAAATTCAATAACTGACTCAGCAGGGGCCTCCGGGGCCGAGATTATCGGATGAGCGGTTTCGGGGGTCGGAAGAACCAAGGACTCTGTTTCAGCAGAGACCGAGACACTCGCGGTAGGCCTGGCCGTGGTTTCAGCCGAAACCACGGCCCGCGTGTGTCGGTCCTTGTCCTTCCGTTTCTTTGTTAAATGAGAAGTTGGAGTCTCCGACGGCATACTGTATGAAAAACTAGCCCCCAAAAATTCCTCTGCAAACTCCGCCCGATGTCTAAGAGTGCGTCGGTTGAAAGAAGCACAGGCTGAACAGGCAGAGACGTCATGGTCTGGGCCTAGACAGGGTAGGCAGTAAGAGTGGAAATCCTTATGAGGTATTAGTTTCCCACAAGTTAAACAATTATTAACTTTATCTGACATCGGCTGAGGCAAGAAAGAGTCCCCAACGGGGTACTTAGCTTTTTGAAGTCTTCGGTAGCTGAATTACAGGAGCTGGCCGACCGGCACTTGCGAACTGCTTCTGCTTCGGGCACCATGCGGCAAGAAAGACTGGGGAAGATGGCGTCGGCTGATGCTTTTATACCCCAGGCGCTCTGACGTCGGGGAAAGTGCGACATCAGCCGACGCCGGACCCAGACTTTGGAATCCGGCCGACCGACGGGCTGCCTGAGGCAGGACAACCCATATGTGATGAGGCAGGACAACCCATATGTGATGACTGCAGATGCATCCTTGAAGGACATCCCTGTAATATCGGTCAGGCTTAACAGGAGCTGGGGGTAAGGAGTCAGGGGCCAGACTAGACTCTGGAAACACATCATCTACAATGTCTAACAGGTGGAATGGCTAGAGGCCTGTGCTGAGGTAGTAAAAGAAAATCCCTGAGCCTCTTTTTAGATTCTGAAAAATCTTGGCTCTCCCAGTGGAAATGCTCCCTCATGGTATGCAAGGTGCCCCCAAAGGAACAGTCCTCAGGAGGAGATGCTGAAGGTATAGATTCTTCAGCATCAGAATCCTCATAGGGGGAAGAGAATATTCCTAATCAGAAGAGGAATCAGAAGAAACAGAAACCTGATCTGAAGATTCATAGTCAGTGTCTTGCCTAGGCCTCTTATCAGGAGGGGGATGAGAACCCCTGATCAAGGTAATCAAGTCTTCGGCCATTTTGAGCATATGTTTTTTGGGCATAGAGGCCTGTCCACGTGGCTCTTGAGTTTGTTTCCTTGCTTTAGAAGGTGCTTTAGTCTTTGCCTTTGAAGCTGAAGTCATTTTAATGTAAAGATGTTTAGGTCTGAATACACTCAGAAGCCGGTACCTGCTCAGCGGCTCCGGACCCATCTGAGGGATTAGCGTCCGAGGCTCCAATACCTTGAGTATCCAGCAGCATGGCTGACTCCACGTGGGAGTCTGTAGTGGCCTGCGACTCTAAAGTAGCGGGCGTCAGGGGCTGCGAAAGCGCCTCACTGAGAACCAGCGACTAGCTTAGAAGCTTTGTCGTCAGTTTTGGGCCTCGGTTGTTTTTCTCTACTCTTTTCTTTGCGTTTTTTGTAAACTCCGGTAGTCGGATGGCTATCTGACGACATTTCAGGATAATTAAACCGGGGTCCAAAAAAGTTTAAAGAAAAATCATACCGACGATTAATAGGGCTTTGGTTAAATCTAGCACAAAACCGACAACCAGTAACGTTGTGATCAGGTCCTAGGCAAGGAATACAGTAAGAATGAAAATCCTTATGAGGTATTTGCTTTCCACAAGAAATACAATTAACTTTTTCTGACATTGGTCTGGAGCAAGAAAAATGTTTTGCCAATGGGGTACTTAGCTTTATTGAAGACTTCGGATCTGAACCTCAAAACATGAAAATCTCAGGAGTCGGCCGACCGACACTTGCAAACTGCTTCTGCTTTGGGCACCGTGCGGCAAGAAAGACTGAAGAAAATGGGGTTGGCTGCTTCTTTTATACCCCTGAAGTCAGGGAAGGGGCGACAGCAGCTGACGCAGGACCCAAGTCTTTGGAATTCAGGCCGGCTGAGAGCAACCTGCCAGCAGGATTACCCAAATGTAATGACTGCAACAGTGAAACATGAAGAACATCAAATGCTGTCCAGTGCATTATAACTTTAGAAGACCTTCACCAGAAACAAAATGCATCAGCTAAGATCAACTTTACATGTCTACCAAATAAAGACATTATACCATGCTGCTATTCTCGGAAACAACGGAGTAAGGACTTCTTGTGTGAAGACAAACCAGGCTATTCCCATGATGCTCCCTATTAATCCACCATATATCACTTGGCTCCAGGAATGGTACAATAAATACACTCTATAAAAAGAAGAAAATGCAGATTTACAACAAACATACATACAATACATGCAAAGTTACACATTTTCCACAAAGCATACAGGAGGACAAAAAGAAATGACAGTTATGGGTACTTACCGTAATGCTAGAAATGCAAGTCAGCTCCAGCTGCAAGAAACTGTGCACATGAAAATCAATGCCTACACAAACTTTCTCCAGGACGTTAATACCCCCTTCCTTATCCCATAATGCATAGCTCCCTCTTGCCTCTCCAGTTTTGGATCAATCGATACCAAAAAGAAAGAGTGCAAGCAAGCAGATGGCTTGGGGGGGGGGGGGGGTTTGAATGTGTTG
>NC_056750.1:333699342-333831938 GCF_019279795.1 Protopterus annectens
AAACCTCTTCTTCCTTAATACCAAACAGAGTCATGCTGTAAAGGTGCATCTAACACTTTAGCTTTAACATGATCAGGCAAATTTTGTTCCTTTAACCAGGCATGCCTCCTAATCACAGATCCAGTACTGCGGCCCTGCAGGAGGCCTCTAAAGAATTAAAACCACATTGCAAAGTATGCTTTCCAACCTGTTCAGCTGTATGCAATAATTCCTGTAATTCTTTATTTTCTGCACATTCTGAAATCAACATAATTTTCTGTTTCAGCAATCCCATAACATGTTGTTAGTAATTAAGCATATGTAATTGACAGTATAAGACCCTGATTGCCAAGGTTGCAGATGTATAAACCTTTTCCCCATCTGTCCAGTGACCTTGAATCTCTGTCAGAGGGGGTAGGGTTTTTTGCTGTTGAGGCCTTACCTCCCTTTGGACCCTGTGAAATAGTTTCAGGATCAGCAGCAGGGTTCCGAAATAAAAATTTATGTGAGTCGGGGACCCTGTAATATTCAGGCTTACTTGGTGCCGGAGGTAAGGAGTCAGGGGTCAAGCTCGACTCCGAAAACACATCATCCACAATGTCTAATACAGGGGGAATGACTAAAGGCTTGTGCTGAGGGAGAAGGAAATCCCTGAGCCTCTTTTTTGATTCTGAGAAGTCTTGACTCTCCCAATGAAAATGCTCCCTCAAAGTATGCAAAGTTTCTCCAAATGAATAATCCTCAGGAGGAGATGCAGATGGAATATACTCCTCAGCATCAGAATCCTCACAGGGAGGTATAGATAATTCTGATCACAAGAGTAATCAGAAGAAACAGAAACCTGATCTGAAGATTCATAATCAGTGTCTTGCCTAGGCCTCTTATCTGGAAGGGGAGGAGTACCCCTGATCAAGGTAATAAGGTCTTCAGCCATTTTGATAATCTGTTTTTTTAATCATAGAGGCCTGTGCACGTGGCTCATGCTTCAGTTTTTTAGTTTTAGAAGTTGCTTTTGTCTTTGGTTTTGCAGCTGTCGTCGGTTTGATGTACAAATGTTGAGGTCTGAATACACCCTCAGAAGCTGGTGCCTGCTCAGCGGAACCGGACCCATTCGAGGGAGATGCATTCATCGGTCCAATACCTTCAGTATCTTGCGGCATGCCGGACTCCACATGGGTGTCGGTAGAGGCCTTCGACAAGAAGGTAGCAGGTATTAGGGGCTGCGAAGGCACCTCACTGAGTGCCGGTGACTGGCTTAGGAGAAGTTTCGTCAGTTTTGGATCTCGACTGCCTTTCTCTGTCCTTTTCTTTGCGTTTTTTATGTACTCCGGTAGTCAGATTGCTATCCGACGACATTTCTGGGTAGTTAAATCTGTTTCCAAAACACTTTGATGCAAAAATATACAGACGCTTAATAGTGCGTTGGTTAAATCTAGCACAAAACCGCCAGCCAGGCATGTTGTGATCAGGGCCTAGACAAGGAATACAGTATAAATGGAAATCCTTAAGAGGTATTTGCTTCCAACAAGTAATACAATTATTAACTTTTTCTGACATCGGTAAAAAGCAAGAAAAAAAGTTTCCCCAACGGGGTACTTAGTTTTAGTGAAGACTTTGGTTCTGAAACTCAAACTTGAATATTACAGTAGTCGGCCGACTGGCACTTGCGAAATGCTTCTGCTTCGGGCACCGTGCGGCAAGAAAGACTGAAGAAAATGGCGTTGGCTGGATGTGTTATACCCCTGACAACCTGACATCATGGAAGAGAAGACAGCAACCGATGCAGGACCCAAGACTCTGGAATTCAGGCCGACTGAGGGCAACCTGCCAGCAGATCACCAAAATGTAATGACTGCAACAGTGAAACACAAAGAACATCCAGCTAAGAGCAGCACCAAACAAATCAGAAAGGTACTGCAGGACTACAGGCAGAAGAGGGTGAAATTTGGTCCACACACTTGTCAGAAGCCCAAATTAAAAAAAAAAAAAAAAAAAAAAAAAAAAAAAAAAAAAAAGTACCAGTATGACAAGGAAATTTTGTCCAAAAGCTCTTCTCCCTAACTACTAAAGCAACCAGTGTAACAATATAGTCAATTTGAGGGCAATATCTGTGTGGATACTGTTAGGTCGAGTAAAGTATTGTTTACGAAGGCTGGTCAAAATGTGACAGACTGGAAAAACTGTTAAAGCATGGGAGAACAGATTTGCTTGAGCAAATAAAACTACAACAAAAAAGAAGTTATGTACTCACCATAACGTTCCATCCGAGTAGTTATACTTCATTTTTCTGCAACCTGTGGGCATACGGATCCGTATCGGAACAGAGCAGACAACTTTTTTTCTAGCATCTGCTCTAAGCTCATAATGCCCTACCATCTCCTATCTTCACTCAGATCGAGTTTGCTGCAACTAAAAATATATATGCAACTCAACCCAATAAACAACCCTGAAAACAGGATAAGGTCCGGGGGATGGAGGGAGGGAATGTTGCAGAAAAATGAAGTATAACTACTCAGATGGAACATTATGGTGAGTACATAACTTCTTGATCTGAAGTAGTTAACTTCATTTTATCTGCAACCTGTAGGACAGAGTCCCCAGCTACTCCAATCCTGAGAGGCCCTTATGGAAGGATATTCCTGAGCACTGCAGAGCCAAAGGCTGCTCTACCCCTCGAAATCAGATCCAATTTGTAATGGGAAATGAAGGTATGTGAAATGGCCCATGTCGCTGCTGCGCAAATGTCGTCCAAAGGCACCCTAGACCAAATAGCAGCAGAAGTCACCATGAACCTGGTAGAGTGAGCCTTAACTATACCAGGAGGAGATAAACCTTTTGCTTTGTAGGCATGTGAAATGCAAAAAGTGATCCATCTGGCTAAAGAAACTTTAGAAATAGCTTTTCCCATAAAAGCTTTGGAAAAGGAAACAATTGGTCAGTCTTGTGGAAAGACTTCATTCTATGAAGATAAAAACCAAGTTGTCTATGAACATCTAAACAAATGGAGTTTGTATTCACCTTTATTTTGGAAGTTGGGAAAGAAAACGGGCAGATTAATGGACTGGTTTATGTTTGCTTCAGATGCCACTTTAGGTAAGAAGGAAGGGTTAGTACGGAGGGAGACCCTATCGTTATGGAAGACCAAATACGGATACACGGCAAACAGAGCTTGAAGCTCAGAAACTCTCCTAGCTGATGTGATGGCGACTAGGAAGGCTGTAGGCGGTCTTCCAAGACAGAAATTTTAAGTCCACCGAAGCTGCAGGTTCGAAAGAAGGAGCCACCAATGTCTGTAAAACAAAAGTAAGGTCCCAAGGAGGTACAGAATCCTTGACAGGGGGCCGTAACAGAAAAGTACCTTTAAGAAAAGGCTTACACAACCTAGAGGAGGCTAAGGCCATGTTGTCTTCACCAACGTGAAAACTGGAAATAGCTGCCAATTGTACTTTCACTGTAGAGGAACTAGCTCCTTGCTGAAAGAAACCAGACAGGAAGTGCAACACTGCTGGAACAGGGGCTGTAAAGGGATTTATTTTTCTCTGAGGCCCAAATGGAAAAGTGCTTCCATTTACTGCAATAGTTTCCTAGTGGAGTCTAAGAGGCCACCAGAACGGATTTTACCTGGGATGAAAGACTGGGAGTCCTGGCAATTAACGGAACTGGAGCAACCAAGCTGTTAGCTTGAGGCTGCCCAGGTCGGGCGGACATGTTCGACGGATGGGAAATTGGATCCGGGCAGGGATCCAGAACCCATGGGGGAGCTAAGAGATGAGACCAAAGGAACGGGAACCAAACCAGACTAGGCCAGAATGGGACAATGAGGATCACTTTGCACCGAAGTCGGCAAGCTTTCTGAAGAAACTTCGTAATGAGTGGTAATGGTGGATAAGCATACAGAAGCCCGGGGTTGGCAAGCATGGACTAGAGCATCTCTGGGGACTTCCCCTGGTGAGGGAATCACAGCAAAGAACTCGCTGCACTTCACGTTGGAAGGAGATGAGAAGAGATTGCAGCAAGGCTGACCCCATACAAGGAAGATCTCCTCCGCTACTGAATGTTTGAGACCACTCGTAAGGCATCAGAATGGCCCGACTCAATCTGTCTGCTAAAATGTTGGAGCGCCCCGGGATGTGCATTGCTATCAGAAACCGACCAGTGGAAATCGCCCATTCCCACACTCTCATGGCCTCGAGACAGAGGGTAGGATCTGGTTCCTCCCTGCTTGTTCATATACCAGACAACCGACATGTTGTCTGACTGAATTGCAATCAGAGAGGGAGGACTGTGTGAAAGGCTTCCAACGTTGAAAGCACTGCCCTCATCTCTAGAACATTTACATGCAAATTGGTCTCTGCCTGGGACCATGTGCCTTGGACTGTCCTTCCCGCCCCACCAGAGTTGGGAGGCGTCCGTGGTCACTGTGGTTTGGACTGGAGGTGATGCAAAGGGGCGTCCTTTTGATATCTCCGGTGAAGTCAACCACCAAAGAAGAGGTGCCCTGCAGACGTGCCTGATCTTGATCGGAAATTCCATGGGCAGGTCTAGCCAAGACCATTGAACACAGCCAGAGACCACTGAAGAACCTGCATGTGAAGGCGCGCATAATGGAGAATAGATATGGCGGCAGCCATGGAGCCCAGTGCCCCGAGAACCTCGCTCCCCTTTGAAGACTTTGAGTTCGCTATCTGAGCCATGTGGCACCTGATATGTAGAATCCTGTCTGGAGTTAATACCTTCATCTGCAAGGTGTCTAGCCATGCCCCAATGAAGTCTAGAACTTGTACTGGTTTCAAATGGGATTTGTGAACATTGGCTGTAATTCCCAGTAGCTCTGCTAACCGAATTAAATAATCTCGGGCCAGACACAAGTGATGCATGTTGGGTGCAGTGAAGAGCCAGTCGTCCAGGTATGGAATCACCTGAATACCCTTAAGCCTCAGGTGAGCCGCTACCACTGCCATTACCTTGGTGAACACCCTGGGGGCAGTGGTGAAACCAAAGAGTAGGGCACTGAACTGAAAATGACTGGCTCCCAGCCGAAAGTGCAGAAACCTCCTGGAGCTTGTGTGTATCTTGATGTGGTAAGTAAGCATCCTGAAGGTCTAACTAGCACATCCAGTTGCACTCTCGGAGATTAGGTAGAATGGACTGTAGGGCGACCATCTGGAATTTCTGTTTGGCTATCAACAGGTTTAATGTTGACAGGTCTAGAATGGGCCTGAGGTCCCCAGTATTTTTTGGCACCAAAAAGAACCTCGAGTAGAAGCCTAATCCGGCCTGATCGGGGGGACCTTTTCGATGGCTCGTTTGAGAAGCAGCTTTGAAACCTCTACAGCTGCAGCCTCCCTGTGACCAGGTGGAACATCCGGGAGGCGTTTTGTAAAATTTGGAGGGGCAATGAAAGGAATAGAGTAACCTCTGGATATTATCTGAAGAACCCAGCGGTCTGTCATAATGGACTCCCATTCCGCTGGGTGTAAGGACAATCATCCCCAGACTGCCTCCAGAGTAGGACAGTCGGGCAACCCCTCACGGCTGCTGACCAGGTCTATCAGAGAAGGGTTCCCCAGACCCAAAATTCCTGGCACCCCCTCTACTTCTGGGTTGGTGTTGATCCTGTCCCCCTTTGCCTCTGGGGGAATAGCTGTCCTGAGAATCCCGGGAAAACTGAGATTTTCAGAACCACATCATCTTCTGCCCTCTGATTCCTAGAGAAGGACCGCTGAGGGTTAGAGAAGCGGACTCAGATGGCAGACAAAGTCTTCCCGTACTCTTCACTCTGGACAAGTGTGTCATGTACTCTCTTTCCAAAAAGGGAAGAACCGTTGTAGGGAGCATTGATAAACGACGCTTTGAAAGGGTCCGCAAACTGACAATATGAGCCAGGCATGATGCCTCAAGGCTATGCCTGTCCCAGCTGCCCTAGCTGCTCCTTCCGTGGCATGGGAAAGGAGCCGCATAGATGTGTTTGAGACTGACTTCAGAGTAGACATTTTCACCAAGAACAGCTGTCTGTCCTGCGGTGATAAAGACTCTGGGGGCGACTTAGCTAATTCCGAAGCAAGGTCTCGCTGAAGCCGAATCACATGTGCCAAATAATTCAGCGCACGGATAGTAAAAGTCTCTGAGGAGTATACTAGTTTCCGAAACCTATCCACCAACCTGGACTCCTTGTCTGGAGGGTGGACTAAGGAACTCTCCTGTGCTAGTTCCTTCTTTGTGGCCGCTGTGACCAACACAGCATCAACTGGGGCTCCTTTCGACCAGGGTTGTCTGTCAGAAGGAGGAGATAAAACCTTGTCAGGGCGTTTGGGGTTGGGTTCTACAGTGTCAGACTCCTTCCAAGCCCTGGTGGTGATAAGGTCCACAAAGGGGTCTGCTGGTGGGGACACCCAGGAAGTAGATGGGCCTGTGCCAAAGGCCTCCAGGAACACCGACTCATCCCCAGAAGGTTTTGGGGCTGACCAACCGCTCCTCTGGGGGGAGGATCTCCATAATTTCTCCAAAGGAGACGTCTTCGGGAGGTAATCTGGGGGAACCTTCTCCTTCATCTAAGTCAGTGTGAGTAGTGAGGGACTCGGGGGAGTCCAAGTGCCTCCTTTTGCACTTGTGCTTATGGTGACCCTCTTCAGTGGGACTTTCCGAAGGGGATCCTCTGGCACGGGCTGTCCCTTCGACAGGATGAAGGGAGTCATCACCAAATCCAGGAGTCCTGGGTGGTATCCGAGGGGATGGGCTGGGGTCTCAATCCCTGGTAGAGAACCCTCTCCACCACTTCGAAGGTCGAGGGAGAAGCCCTCCCCAGATCCAAAGCGGGGACCAGAGCCAAAGACAGGGTAGCCTGAGGTCCGAGGGAACGAAAATGTCGGAGCCGAAGAATCCATTCCTCTGGGTCCGACTCCCTGTCCGCGGCTCCGAGATCCGAGGAACTCACGGTAACAGCCAGAGTTGAGGTTGGAGGAACCATCGGCGCCGAGCTACCAGCTCCGAAAAACCTCTGATCCAAGAGCCCCGAAGCACGTATTGGGGAAGGAGAGATGGGGCGGAAAAGAGGCATGGAGGTACCCCCTCCAGAGGGAGAGGGACCTGGCAAGACTCCCATCTGAATTTGGGTCTGAATAGATCTGCGCATCATCCTGTCCATATCCATATCAGACAGGCTCCGAGTAGACCTCAAAGAGGCCACCGACTCAGATCTGGCTGGTCTGCGCAGTGGGGAGGAAAGCCTCGGGTCTGAATGCTCCAATGGCTCCGGTGAGAAACGAGGAGACCGGAGCCATGGAGAAACAGGTCTCATGGTCTTAGATGGGGGGCTGAGAAAGAGCTCCCTGTTTGGGGACCTCTTACGATGCCGGTCCTTTTTCTCTTTCCTCTCTGCACCTTTCCTTTTCCTTCTCTTTCTTTTTCCTTTTCTTTGTCAGACTCGCTGACTGAAGATCTGTCCTTTGAAGACCCATCGCCAGATCAAGAGGGAGACAGAGTCCCTGTCTGGGTGGAAGGAGGTACACTAGAGACCGAGGCCGACTCCAGCATGGCAGCAGGGAGAAGGCCTTTGGCAACTAACTTGGCCTTACGATCCCTAAGGGCCCTAGGTTTAAAACCTGAACAGACAGCACACTGAGTGGACAAATGTGCCATTCCTAAGCAAATCACACAGAGTGTTACCATCGGCTGGGGAAAGCTTATTGCCACACACTGTACATTTTTTAAAAACAGGCTTTGGCTAGTCAGCCATAGTCCTGCACTCCAAGGTACAAGCACTACCTCTACAAAGAAACACACACAGGTAGGGGAAGGGTAGGCCTAACTACTACTACTCTACAAAAACTTTTTTTTTTTTTTTTTTTTTTTTTTGACACAGACGACCAAACGAGATACTACACAAGGGGAGGAAGGAAAATCCTACTCAAGCACACCTAGATATCAGCAAAAAAAATACTACTTACTATCCCGGAGCTCAGAGCAAAGGAGACCACGATGCACACTACTGGCGCAGCAAACGAGATCTGCGGGAAGATAGGAGATGGTAGGGCATTATGGGTAAGGGGAGGAGCTCGGAGCAGATGCTAGAAAAAAAGTTGCTGGCTCGGATCCAATACAGATCCGTATACCCACAGGTTGCAGATAAAATGAAGTTAACTACTTCAGATCAAAAGTTATGGTACTTGACATAACATATGTAGGGCCAGGCCCATCGTCCTCTAGCCACAGGCCTTTAGGCTGTCCGTATTCAATCTCAGCACCAACAGCTTTCTCAAGCTACAAAACTCCTCTCCTCTACCCATAATCCTCTGCAAATAAGGACCTTTCCTAGTAATCCCTGGAGGCTTGCTCTATATTGGATGAAGCAATGAAACAAAAAACAAAGGAAACAAGATTCTGTGGAGGAAGCTACTGATTAAACAGAAAAAGTTGGAAGTAAAATGGAGAGTCAAAGAGGAACATGAACATGGTAGTACATTTAATTATTGACATTTGATTACTGGGAAAGTTCAACTGGGTAGCAGCCCATTTTTAGCGAAGGCCCGGGAAGAAAAGCTCCAAATTACTAAGAAACATTTTAAAAACAATTTTACAATCTTCAAAAATAAAACAAACATCTGCAGCTTAAATAATTATAACAAATTAGACTATATAAAAACATTGGTTAAGAATCGATACAAGGTACATGACAATAATTTAATATTCAGAGACATTTTAGACAGTTTAGAGAGAGACTAAAGATTAAGTTAATCTAATACAAATAGGAACTGCAATATTAAGCGAGGGAAAATAGACAAATGTATATTTACAGAAAGTCAGGGAAGACATTAGATAGCAATATGTTAGAAAGTGAAGGGAGCGTAAGGATGTATAAGGAAAGAAAATAGTACTTGTTCACATTTGGGGATATAGTTTATCCTGGTTTTGAGCAAGAACAGTGCCAAATTTTAGCTAGGAAGTCTTTCAGAGAGGTTTTGGAAGATGGGAGGGTGGGTATAGACCTGATGGATACAAGTAAGGAGTTCGAGGCCTTGGCAACCATGTACGAGTACAGACAATGCCCAGCATATTTGCTAGGTTTGTATATGAACAGAAGTTTTTGGTCACTGGATTGCAATGACCGATCGGGAACACAGTTCTGTAAAATGTTTTTTTAGTGGACAGGCAGATGGATGCTGGATAATTTTGGAAGTGGTAGAAGTTAAGTATATGTTAGTTGAAGTGGCATTTTTAACCAGTTTAGGCTTTTTAGTACTATACAGTAGTGGGTTCTAAAAGGCGCATGTGCTGCAAATTTAGCAACTTTGTTATAGCATTTTTCAAGTTTGAATTTTTGTGAAGCTTGGAGGTTAGTAAGGATGGGAGCGCCATAAAGAAGAGTGGGGAGGATAAGTACTGGCAAGTGCAGCTTTAGTTCAGTAAGTGAGAAAGTGTTTAGCTCTGTAAAGCATCCCTAATTTTTCACGTGGTCAGACATGCAAACGAGAGTGGAATCATCTGTGTATTGTATTAGGGTGGTCTGTTGTGTGGAAGTAGAGGGTGTTGGTGAAAATGTTGAAGAGGGGACCAAGGATAGCGTCTTGTGGTACAGGTACACTAGTGGTGACTGGGAGGTAAGGAGAGAATGTGGAGTGCAATTTTACTGACTGATACCTATTGGACAGGTAGCTTTTGAACCACAGAAGAGTGGGCTGAGAAAGACCTAGTGAGGACATCTGAAGTAGAAGTTTGCTATGACAAACTGTGTCAAAACCTTTACACAAGTCTAGAAATAAGAAGAGACTAGTTTGCCATTATCTCTATCTTTACTGACCATATCTATACAGGTTACAAAGGCAGTAGGGCAGTGCTAGTACTATGGGAAGGATGAAAAACATGCTGTATAGGGTACAGGAGTTCTTCCTGCATGAGACACTCTAGCAATTAACATATTTTAAATATTTTGCTGGGCGATAAGATTGCTATAGGTCTAACGTTATTAATTTCTGTTGAATTTCCTCCTTTGTGCAGAAGGATAATGTGTGACTTTTTCCAGAGAGGGGGAACATGGTACTCCTGGACTGACCTATAAGGAATGAGACAGGATAGGTAATGCTATTGGCTGGTATGTTCAGGTACTTGTTTGGAAGGTCATCAGCTGAAGAAGAGCATGGTTTAAGTTTAAGAGTAGTTTTATAGTGCAATGAAAAAGTATATGCCCCCTTCCTGATTTCTTTTTTTGCATGTTTGTCACACATAAATGTTTCAGATCATCAAACAAATTCAAATATTAGACAAAGATAAACCAAGTAAACACAAAATGCACTTTTAAGTAGTGATTTTATTTAAGGAAAAAACTATCCAAACCTACATGGTCCTATGTGAAAAAGTAATTGCCCCCCCCACCCCTTGTTAAATCATGAAGTAACTGTGGTTAATCATATTTTTGGGAAAGCTGAGTTCAATTTCACTAGCCACACCCAGGCCTGATTACTGCCAGACCTGTTGAATCAAGAGATCACTTAAATAGAACCTGTCAAAGTGAAGTAGGCCAAAACATCCCAAAAAGGAAGACATCATGCCGCGATCTAAAGAAATTCAGGAACAGATGACAAAGTAATTCATATCTATCAGTCTGGAAAAGGTTACAAAGCCATTTCTAAAGCTTTGGGACTACAGCAAACCACAGTGAGAGCCATTATGCACAAAAGGAGAAAACATGGAACAGTGGTGAATCTTCCCAGGAGTAGCCAGACTACAAAAATTACCCCAAGAGCGCAGCGACGACTCATCCAAGAGGTCACAAAATAACCCAGAACAACATCTAAAGAACTGCAGGCCTCACTTGCCTCAGTTAAGGTCAGTGTTCACGACTCAACCACAAGAAAGAGACTGGACAAAAATGGCATGAATGGCAGAGTTCCAAGGCAAAAACTACTGCTGACAAAAAAAGAACAAAGGCTCATCTCACTTTTTGCCAAAAGACATCTTCATGATCCCCAAGACTTTTGGTAAAATATTCTGTGGAGTGACAAAACAAAAGCTGATCTTTTTACAAGGTGTGCGTCCCATTACATCTGGCGTAGAAGTAACACAGCATTTCAGGAAAAGAATATAATGCCAACAGTCAAACATGATGGTGGTAGTGTTATGGTCTGGGGCTGCTTTGCTGCTTCTGGACCTGGATAATTTGCTGTGATTGATGGAACCATGAATTCTGCTTTTTACCAAAAAATCCTGAAGGAGAATGTCCAGCCATCAGTTCGTGACCTCAAGTTGAAGTGCACTTGGGTTCTGCTGGAGGACAATGATCCAAAAGTACACCTCTGAATGGCTTAAAAAAAAACAAAAAGAAGGTTTTGGAGTGGCCTAGTCAAAGTTTGGACTTGAATCCAATTGAGATGCTGTGGCATGACCTTAAAAAGGCGGCTCATGCTCGGAAAACCTCCAATATGGCTTAATTAAAACAATTCTGCAAAGAGTGAGCCAAAATTCCTCAACAGCGATGTGAAAGACTCATTGCCAGTCATCACAAATGCTTGACTGCGGTTCTTGCTGCTAAGGGGGCACAACCAGTTAGGGCCATGTAGGCTTGGATATTTTTTTTTCTTAAATAAAATCACTTAAAAACTGCATTTTGTGTTTACTTAGGTTACCTGTCTAATATTTACATTTGTTTGATGATCTGAAACATTTACACAATTTATGCGACAAACATACAAAAAAAAAAAAAAATCAGGAAAGGGGCAAATACTTTTTCATTTCACTGTATGTGCTTGCACATGTCATTGCTGTCCCACACACCCTGCACTTTAATCTCCTGAAACTGCTCCCTCAAGCAAAGTCTGAGGCATGTGTGGTGACTGGCTGCTTTGGAATAGGGAGGGAGAAGGGGAGACCTGGTTTTAAGGATACCTGTTGTCTCCACCAAACAATTTATTTTCTGTCAAAACCCAGCACTGGAATTTGAAAAGACAAAGGATGTTGATGCTGGGACCAAAGAAGCTTCAGACACCACTGTATCTTTATCATGTGCAGTCTTGCCAGGGGTGTTATGAAATTCAGAAAAATCATACCGGAAAATCTGAGGTATTCCCTTACAGTGACTGAAGGTTGAGTGGAAAACCTTAGAAATAGATCTACATACAGATCTATTTTTTTTTCCTGTGGAAGAAAAGTTCTTTGAAGTGAGGTGTCAACATCCTGGGCAAAGGAGCCAAGAAAGAATTTTGAATGTTTTGTTGGAATCCTAGCTTGTGTAAGAGAGTTCTTACCTGAGAGAAAGTCTCCTGACACTTTGGAAAAAAAAACTCTGCAAAGATAAGCAAGTTATCTAAATATGTAAAAATGATGATTCCCCTAAAACCTGCAATGAGCTATAATTTAGGCAAGACATTCTGAACATTCTTGGTAGCATGGACAGTTCCAAGGCTAAAGCACAGAACTGAACATGATCCGAGAAAACAAAACCTTAAGAAATGTCTGAAATCTAGACAAATAGCAATGTGATTATGAGCATCTTTTACGTCTATTACCAGGAAGCTTGAAAGGAGGAAGAGGAGGTAACATAGTGAAGTGACACCATTTTAAATCTGAGCACTATCATAAAATAGGTTTAGAAAAGTAAGACCTCGAACTACTCCCCATGGATTTTCTTTGACGCTAAGAACATCCCTGAATAAAAACCCTTCTCCACCTGGGAAGAAGGAACTGGTTATCATGCCTCCTTGATGAACTTTTGGAAACAAGAGTCTGACTTGGAAGATAAGGAATGGCCTCCTGGAAAGGAGGAACCTCCTCCTACTGCCATTTGTAACAGTGATAAAAGATCTTCACAGCTCATTTGTCTGAAACTGTTGTCAAACAGAAAAAAAGTAGATTAAAACTATGAAAAAAAAAAGGGGCCAGGGAGGGTTGACAAGGCCTCTTGAATAGTCATTCAGACCTGCTGGACTGTTCTTAGTTTTGGGAGTTTTGAGGATTCTTTTTTTGGTACTCCCTCCCATTTCTTCTTAAACATCAGTTTACCTGGACTTTGTTGAGCCTGTTTGACTTTTTGCCAAAACCTAATGATGAGTTAGAGAATCTCAGAAAATTTGGGAAAGGAGGGCCAAAAAATGTTAGTGATCCCCTGGATCAGCTTGTCCCCTTCAGCACACTTCTTGATCATATCTAAAGCAGAAAGGCCCAAAATTTAAATCTCTATCCAAAGGGGAATTTAAAATTTCATTTTTATCACCACCAAGGAGAGATTCTGAAACTGCAGCGATACAAACCTCCTCAAAAGAGAGTACCAGTGGCCACAACCCTTGAAGTATCAGTCACACACACACACTAAACAATTGATAGTGACCTGTGCAACAGAAGTTGTTAAATTACTCAAAGTAGATTTCCCTTGAATGAAGAAATTGCAGATAAAACATTCTTCACACTTTCACAATTAGAACAAACTTAACATATAAGCCTGGCAATTCAAAATTCTGAAAATCAAAGTTGTAGAAGTATATACTTTTTCACATACTTAATGTCGCCATCCTCATCAGAAACAGTAGGATTGGAACCAAGTGTTTAGTAGCATTGCGATCAACTTCAACTATAGCGGCGGAGTCAATTTTGGGAATAGTGCATAAAAACTTGAGGAACTTAATATATCCTAGCTGTCTTTTTAGAAGCAGTTGGCTGACTATTTGGAAAACTGCAGGTAACAGACATCCTCTGAAGCAGACAGAACAGGAGAAATGGGCGGAGGTTCTAGAAATTCCTTTTGCAACAACTCGTAGCATTTTTTTGAGGGACTGAGAAACCTCAAGTGTTCTTCCACTGAAAACACTGGCACATTATAGCAATAGTTTCAGGGAAAGAGAAACCCTACAGTGATAATCAGAAACTGAACTCTCCTCGGAGTCTGAAACCAGAAGTCAGAGGAGAACATCTTCCTGGCCAGACTGAGAATCTTGACTCTCTTCAATAAGAGGAATCTCTCTCTTTCAAAAGAAACCACTTTACAAAAAGGATCTATAGACTGAATTAAACCCTGAGCCAGACCCATTAAACTACTTCTGTCAAAAGAAATCTGAGGAGTAGACACATGCTTAAATTTTCTGCTTCTTTTGGACAGGAAAAATTGGGTCAACCATGCTACTAATGGCATCAGCAGCTTCCCCAGCAATAGGCACAGCATTCGACACAAGCATCTACTTCTTGGAGTTGAAGGCCAATCACTGCAAATTGAGTGTCATCACAGATTCCCCCACAACACAAACATCTTACAAGTGGGTCGGACACAGACAAATGACTGGTGCCAACATCATGGACTAAAACTTAAAGCCAAGTAATACATTATATTGCTTTTTGGGAAAACTATCACACATGTAAATTACTCCACTGATGTAACACTCATAAGAGTTAACCCAATAGGAAACTGGAAATGTATGTAGACAATAATCTGGCGTTTGACCAACGCGTGGCCAAGGTAATAAGAAAATTATTCCATGTCACCCAACTGGTAAGTAAGGGCATGGTATCCAGGTCCAAGGAAGTCATTGTGCCACTTTATTCGGCCCTGATCAGACCCATCATTGAATATAAATCCCTCTTCAGCACACACTTGATCAGCATGTACAACAGCTGGCATGCCCACAAAGATTCCTTAACAGGAGAATCCAGGGTATACACACTGTCTCATATGGATCACCTTGAACCTTATTGTTATACTCTGTCACCCACAGTACTGGAGTGACAATCAATGCCTGGCACAAAGCATCCTTGGATCCAGCTCGGATGGACCTTTTACATATTTACAAAATGGACAGCATTAGAAGAACCACTACATCCAAGGGTTTAAATTTTGTTTTTGACATAAGACATGATGGTGAGACAATCATTCACAGTATTATATTTATAAAATAGCAGGGAATATTCTAATAACCAAACCAGCATGAGAATGGAGAAAAGACATTTTGCCGATAGGGTGACTATGGTCAGAGATACAGATAATAGGCAAGAGGGGGCTGGAATTTACTGGAAAAAACTGACAAGGTTTTGGGAGCAAATAACTAGAAAATAAGGGTAACAGAATGGGAAGAGGCCAAGAATTTTTTTTGACTGCAGGTTACAGATTCCCTTCCCTATCAATATTGGTATCAGGAGTATAGACAAAGAGAAAGAAATAGGGGGCTCCTAAATGAAAGCCCAGCACTGGTTGAGTTTTTAATATAATCTAAAACAGAAGCCAACGTTAAAAAAGGAATTAATAAAGCATACACAATATGATAATTATAAGAATCAGAGGAGCTGAGAAAGGAATGGAAGAGAGATTGTACAAGCAATTCACAAAGAGACAATGAGGGGATATTTGTATATCTCCCAAATATGCAACTAAGTCCAGAAGATTTAGGATTTTTGCCTGGAAGTGTTTACATAGGTATTTTTTATACCCCACGTAGACTCCAAAGAATTTTTCCTCAGGTGGACAGCAAATGTTGAAGATGTGACGGGCAAGAAAGAGGTAGCTGAAAACATTTTTGGGAGTCTAATGATCTGGCAGACTTTTGGGATTCCCTGCAGACTGCTCTGTTGGAGATGCAGGGTGAGCAGGCTGGACTGATTGGGGAGATGATTTTTTGAGTTATGCTACAGAATTAAACTTGTCTAGACACAGTAAAGCATTGCTGAGACTAATTATGGTGGCTGCCAAAAAATCAATTAGAAAATGGAAATCAAAGTCTAGACCAACTTTACTAGAAGTAGTGAATATAGTAACAGAGATCAAACAACTGGAATTGGGAACTTTAGAGAAGGGAAGAAGCAAACTACATAGGAAAAAATGGGAATTATGGGAACAATATATACAGAGCAGGAACAAGGTTTAAGAGGCAGGACATGAATGAGCCATATAATGCTTAACTGACAATGAATGAATGGTTTATAAGTGATGTATAATGTTTACAACTGCACTAGCTTCAATGGTGTCTGTGATGTAAACGGTTTGCAACTAATGTCATATCATTTTGTATATTTTCATTTATATAAATGTAAGATTATTAAATTAACACATATGACAAAAACAAAGATTGTTTTTGGGGAAAAAAAAGACATGATGGTGAGACAGATACGCGTCTCAGGGGATCCCTATGCCCTGGATCAGGCTCCCCATCCATGTGAAGAAGAGTCTGTCCCTAACCCTTTTTAAGCAGAATACTGACCAATGGATGGGAAGTTGGGAATTCACCCTGGGTCTGGCCCCCGTGTCTGATAGATGCTGGCTGACAGTAACTTTGCCCAAACATGCATCTTCCTAACATCTCCTCCTAACAAACACACATGATACAGAGACACTATTGGGTTGGGTTACACAGTTAGACTTAGAAAGGTCCTAATGGTCATTAGCCTAGTATATACCTATGAACTTATGAATATCTGGTGTTCTCCAACTTTGTAGAGTACATGCAACTTGCTTTTGGTCCATAAATTGGTAAATGAGTTGTCACAGAATGGACCAACAGCCACAGCACTAACATAAGGAGCAGAAAACTGATGTAACAGAACTGGAAAAGTCATAATATATTTGCATACCGTAAACAGCCAAAAGTAATACAGGCAGTACTTGTAGCAGCTATGATAATGAGGTGCACCAATACTCATTTTCACTTCTGCTGCAGAGTCCTTCACAAAACCCAAGAATAAAGTGCTAAGTCAAGCAAAAACATAGATTTAACATTTCCAAGACTAACCGACTGAACTGCTGGATATGAGAAAATAAGGAAAAAAAATAAGACAATCCTCAAATTGAAAGCGAGACCACACCAGAATCCTCAAACTGAAAGTGAAACGTACAAATCAAGGGACAAGACATTCAAATGTAAAGGAAACTCTGCCCATAAAAGGGATTAAATGAGAAAGGACAGCCCAAAAAGATGATATACTCAGAGAAATATGTGCAGTCTTGTCTACCAGAAAGGCAACAAAGATATTCATAAGGGGACCTAAATCAAAAGGAAATGAAAGTTTAAGACAGCTATCCAAAGGCTGAGGCATATAATGCTTCAGAGCCAAAAAAAGAAACACCATAAAGGAAAGTACAGTTGTGTACACTTACCATAAATGTAGATGTTAGAGTGTATTCACTGTTGCAGTCATTACATTTGGGTAATCTGCTGGCAGGCTGCCCTCAGTCGGCCTGATTAAAGTCTTGGGTCCTGCGTCGGATGCAGTCCCTTCTTCCATGACGCCAGGTCGTCAGGGGTATAAGACATGCAGGTGATGCCATTACATCAGTTTTTCTTGCCCCAGATGTGAGGTGCCCCCCAAATGGGGAGCAAAATATATAAGTAATTTAACACACAAAAAGATATACCTCCAAGCAAAAGCAAATACACCAAAAAGGCTTTTAAGTGTAGTAAAATAAAGGAGAGGCATAGTAAGAGAAAAAAGACAGGGGGGCTGGAGGGAGGGCAACCAGGACTGCAAAAGTGAATACACTCGAACATCTACATTTATGGTAGATGTACACAACTGTACTATGTTCTTCATGTTTCACTGCTGCAGTCATTACATTTGGGTAGATTCCCAAAGCTAAGTTTAGGAGGATGGATTTATACAGTATTAGGACTGGCTATAAGGCCCTGCAAAACAGCAGTGGCAAAGCCAGCTCTGGATTTAGAGAAAACTGGTAAATGATGGTGCTTGGTGAAAGTATGAACTGAACTCCAGGTAGCATCTTCTAGAATATCCCTGGTAGGAACACCTCTGAGAAAGGCTGTAGAAGTAGATGCAGCCCTGGTGGAATGGGATCTGATCCCCTGGGGGATAGTTTTTCCATGATGCTTATAGCAGAAATTAATACAATGGCTTATCCATTTGGAAATGGTTTGCTTTGAAATGGCCTTTCCCTCTGCCCCTGCAGCAAATGTTACAAGCGGTTGTTCAGATTTTCTTCGAGATTTAGTCCTGTCCAAGTAAAATCTAAGTTGTCTGTGCACATCCAATGAATGCAGAATCCGCTCACCCTTGTTCTGTGGATTGAGAAAGAAAGTTGGCAAATGAATGGACTGATTAAGAGCCACACTGGATACCATCTTGGGCATGAAGGATGGGTTGGTCCTGAGTGACACCCTGTCCGCATGAAAGATGATGAAAGGCTCCACTGCCATAAGCCCTGTAATTCAGAAATCTTTCTAGCCGAAGTGATTGCTAAAAGGAAGGCTGTTTTCCAGGAACGAAATTTTAAGTCTGCAGTAGCAGCTGGCTTGAAAGGAGGTAGAGTGAGTTTCTCCAATACAGAGTTGAGGTCCCAGGCAGGGGTTGGAGCTCTCCTGAGTGGCCTTAAGTTTTTGGTCCCTCTGAGATGCTGCTTTAGCAGAGTATGAGAGAAGAGGGGGGTTCTGTGGTGTAATGAGCTGAAATTGCTGAGGCATGGATTTTTATGGAAGAAAAAGATAGGCCCTTGTGAAGCATCTCAGTTAAGTATTGCAAAATCTGAGGTAAATTGGGCACTGCTGTGCTCATACCTAGAGATCGATTCCGGGCACAGAATCTTTTCCATTTTTCAGTATAAGACTTTCTAGTACTAGGTCTTCTCGCTTCCAAAATTACACCCATCACCGGTTTGCTGAGGGATGCTAAGGGGGGAATTTAAGTGATTAGCCAAGCTGCAAGTTTCAATGTTTGGAGCTGAGGGTGCAGAATTTGGCTGTTCTGCTGACACAGTAAGGAAGGTGTTTGAGGCAGGTGCCATGGAGAAATTTTGGACAGACTGCATAGGAGTGGGTACCAGTGTTGGTGAGGCCAGTATGGAGCAAGTAAAATCATTTTTGGTTTGTCCAGTTTGGCATTTAGTAGAACTTTGGAGAGCAAAGGCAGAGGGGGAAAGGCATAGACGGACATGTTTTCCCAGCTGAAGGACAGAGCACCCACTTTCCAGGCTTTTTTGTGAGGAGTTCTTGTGCAA
This sequence comes from Protopterus annectens, assembly GCF_019279795.1. Taxonomy (NCBI): domain Eukaryota; kingdom Metazoa; phylum Chordata; order Ceratodontiformes; family Protopteridae; genus Protopterus; species Protopterus annectens. The sequence goes on from NC_056750.1 coordinate 333,718,232, forward strand.
AATTTGTCCAACTGGTAGTTCTGGGGTGAGGCAAAGATCTATATCTGGGCTCCCCCATTTGCGTGTCAACATGTTGAAAATCCATGGTTCCAGTTTGCATTCGTGTGGGTCCATGAGATTTCTGCTTAGTTTGTCTGCCAAAACATTCAGCTTTCCTGGCAGGAATTGAGCTTGTAGTTGTACTTGATAGCTCAAGGCAGTGTTCTACAATACCATGGCTTGTCTGCAGAGGGGGTAGGAATGTGTACCTCCCTGCTTGTTTATGTACCACATAACTGTGGTGTTGTCCATTTTTACCATTAGTTGCCCTGGATGAAGGTAGTCCTTGAAGGCTGTCAGTGCATTCTGTACAGCTAGCACTTCTTTTTGATTGCTATGAAGGTGCAGTTGATTCGGGCTCCATTTGCCCTGGATGCACTTCCCTGCCAGATGGGCCCCCCGTGCATAGTCTGATGCGTCTGTAGTTAGGGTTTGGGCGGCAAGGGGTGGTGTGAATGGCAGTCCCTTGTTTAGGTGGCAGGCCCCTGCCCACCATAGGAACTCTATCTGCAGGCAAGGTATGATGGGAATCATTGTTTCCAGGCTGTGAATGTTGACTCCATAAACTTTTTAAGTACCACTGAAGTTTCTTCATATGCAGTCTTGCATACGGAATTAGAAGAATGCAGGCGGCCATGAACCCAAAGGCTTGCAGTATTTGTCTTGCAGATAGCAGGGTTTTTGTAGCCACCTGTTTGAAGTAAGTCACCAACTGAATTTGCTTTTCTGGCGTAAGGAAAGCCATCTGGGCAGTTGTATTCGAGCTTGCACCCAGGAATGTAATTTGAGAGGGTACTAGTTGTGATTTCTTTTCGCTTATGGTGTACCCTAGACAAGTTAGAACCGTTTTTACAAATGCCAGATGTTTTTGAAGAATGGCCTTGTTTTCTGCCTGAATTAAACAATCGTCCAGGTATGGATATATTTGAATATTTCTTTGCCTGCAAAATGCAACTACTGGAGCCAAGCACTTTGTAAAGGCCCTGGGAGCAGTAGATAAGCCAAAGGGCAGTGCAGAGAACCGATAATGCAAGTAGCCTGCTTTGAAGCGGAGGTATCTTCTGCAAGAATCCCGATTGGGATATGCAGGTAAGCCTCTTTTAGATCTAGAGTTGCCAACCAGGCATCTTTACCTAGCATAGGAAATAACTGGTGAAGAGTCAGCATCTTGAATTTTGGAATGTCCAGAAAGGTATTTAAAGTGGACAGATCCAGAATTGGATGCCATGATTTGCCTTGTCTGGGTACCAGGAAAGGTCTGGAATAGAAACCTTGTCCCTTTTCCTCTTCTGGTACTAGCTGAATAGCTCCCAAGTTTAAGAGGGAAAGTACTTGTTTCTGAGCCTCTGCCCACTGATTTGGGGGGCAGATCTGGCTATCCGTTTGGAGTTGGCAACGTGTGGAAATGAAATCTGTATCCCTGGGACACTATTTAAAACCCATTTGTCCTGGGTTATAAGTTGCCAGTTTTTTGCATGAAGTGCCAGTTTCCCCCCCAAAGGGGCGGCTAAAAGGTAAGTGCTTGGTAATTCTAAAGGAAAGTCATTGAGACTTTTTACCATAGGGAGGTGTCTTGTTGTTTCCAGATTTGGAAGAGGAGGCACCCCATTGCTTAGCTCTAAGCCCCTTGGGACTGAAACCTGGTGTTTATGGAATGTCTGGGTTTGGCTTGAGTGGCTCTGGAAGAAACTGGAAAGGACCAGTTCTTAGTAGGCCAGTACCTACTAAATCTTGGAGGTTGTACTTGTAAGAAATCTTTCACAGTTTGCATAGATTTAACCATCTTCCATCTTTTTTAGAACTTCAGCCTTATTACCAAACAGACGGTCCTGCTGCAAAGGAGCATCCAACAATTTTGCTTTAACATGATCAGGCAGAAGTTGCTCCTTAAGCCAAGCATGCCTTCTAAGCACAGACTCAGTAATAGCAGCCCTGCAAGAGGGCTCCAAAGAATCAAAACCACATTGCAAAGTATGTTTTCCAACTTGTTCAACTGAATGCAATAAATCCTATAAATCTATTTTCCAGTCAGAAATCCCAGTCCCATGATATGCTGTTGATATTTTAGCATATGGAATAGACAGTTTAAAGCCCTGATTGCCAAGGTTGCAGAAGTATAAACCTTTTTACCCCTCTATCCAACGCCCTGGAGTCTCTATCAGAAGGGGTAGGATTTTTAGCAGAAGCCTTAATGCCCCTGGGCCCCTGAGAAATGGTTTCAGGGTCCGCAACAGGACTTTTGCAAAGGAATTTGTGGGAATCAGGAACCCTGTAGTATCTGTCTGGCTTACAAGGGGCCGGAGGCAGAGAATCAGGGGCCATACTGGATTCTGAAAACACCACCAACAATGTCTAGTACAGGAGGTATAGGCAAAGGCCTATGCTAAGGAAGAAGGAAATCCCTGAGCCTCTTTTTGGATTCAGAAAAATCCTGACTTTCCCAGTGGAAATGCTCCCTTAAGGGATGTAAAGTTTCCCCAAAAGAAAAATCCTCACGGGGAGAAGCAGAAGGAATGGAATCCTCTGTATCAGAGTCCACATAAGTAGGCAAGGACAAATCCTGTTCATTAGAAGAGCCAGAAGAAACAGAGTCCTGTTCAGAAGATTCATAGTCAAGTTCAGCCCTAGGTCTCTTAGAAGGCGGGGGGGTTGACTACCCCTGATTAAAGTAATTACATCTTCAGCCATTTTGATCATTTGTTTTCTAGGCATAGGGGCCTGAACATGCAGCCTGGGCATTGGTATTTTAGACATAGATCGAGATTTTGGCCTTAATAATGAAGGTGGTGTCTGTTTAATATACAAATCTGTAGGCCTGTAAACACCCTCAGAAGCCGGTGCCTGCACAGCGGCTCCAGACTCACCCAAGGTAGAGGCATCCGCGGGTTCCATAGATGAAGCATCTCGCGGCATACCGGACTCCGAATGGGTCTCAGTAGAGGCCTGCGAATTAGTAGCGGGCATCAGGGACTGTGAAAGCGCCTGAGTACTGGCGAACTGGTGACTGGCTTAGGAAAAGCGTCATCGGCAGTTTTGGACCTAAAAGGCCCGTCTCTGTCTTTCTTTGTGTTTTTTCGGTATTTCGGTAGTCTGATTGCTAACTGACGTCATTTCTGGATAATTAAACAGAGAACCGAAATATTTAGAAGCAAAAATATACAGACGACGGATAGTGCGTTGATTGAATAAAGCACAACACTGACAACAAGATACGCCGTGGACAGGGCCTAGGCAAGGAATACAGTACAAATGGGAATCCTTATGAGGTATTTGCTTCCCACAAGTAATACAATTATTAACTTTTACTGACATCGGTAAGGAGCAAGAAAAAGTTTTCCCAACAGGGTACTTAGCTTTTTAGTTGAAGACTTTGGTTCTGAAACTCGAAAACGAAAATTTCAGGAGTCTGCCGACCAGCACTTGCAAACTGCTTCTGCTTCGGGCACCATGCGTCAAGAAAGACTGACGTAATGGTGTTGGCTGCATATTTTATACCCCTGACGACCTGACGTCATGGAAGAAGGGACCGCAACTGACGCAGGACCCAAGACTTTCTTAATCAGGCCGACTGAGGACAACCTGCCAGCAGATTACCCAAATGTAATGACTGCAACAGTGAAACACGAAGAACATCTGCAGAGTCCTCCGAACAGCTAAAATTATAGCCTTTTAGTGTTCCAGGTACAGCTGTTATCAGCACTGAAGAGGTTAAGTAGCAGAAAAGCCAAAGCTTCTGGTGTGGTTAAAGGCCCACTGGAAAATTTGGTCACCAGTACAAACATGACTGAGTGATAGCACAACAGAAGCAGCAAATGTCTGACTATGAACAGAGTGTGTGTTGTAAGCACCTCTGAACTACATTTAATATGCAAGTCATCTGGCAAAGAGAGAAAGATCCCTTCAGATTATGCACAAACATGCAGAAAAACACCAAAGCTGTGATTTCAGCTAGAAGTGTTGCGATATTTAACAGGCCAAGCCTTGGAGCTCATAATACAAGTGGGTATTACAAGGCCTTCAAGGAATCTAAGATAACACCAGTTATATGAAGCATAATCCAGAACAGTAACAGTCAAGTATCATAAAGGATATCCTGATGAAATGAAGGCTTACATCCCTGCAATTGGGCAAAAAGAAAAAAAGAGGCAAGGTCTATTTCAGAACCATCTTGTAAACAAACTAGCTGGTGTGAAACAGAAAGGCTGCAGAGTGGGCCATCAGCCTTCCCTCATAATATCTACGTGGCAACCGACAGGCAGTAAAAAGTGGTTCTAGTCAATGCAGAACTTATGCCTAGAGGTACAAAATATTACCGACTGGTATCTGGTAAGTTCGGGTGTGTGAACGAGACAGACATCTGGTACTTCCACAAAAACTTAGCCTATGCTAGAATGCAGGTCATAACAGCAACAGTAGCAACAAACCTTATTTCTGATGCAAATCAAATCAAGAGTTGCTTGCACCAGTCATTGGACTATGGACACAAGAAAGCAGAAAAAAAAAAGAAAAACTAAAAATGACCATCACTAAGTTTTAATAACTTGAGGTTGTGAAAAACCCATTGTTGAACTCTGTACAAGTTCCCTTAGCCTGCCCTATCAAAGGGAAATGCACAAAATATAAACCTATATCTACATAAAGTTCTCCAATACCTTCCCCAAATACCGGAAGGTGGAAGGAAAGCAAAGAAAGTAAGTTGTGCAAAATCTTACCATAACAGTAGACGTCCTTCTCTTTATTGTTGCAGTATTCTTTACTAAAGGGATTTCTTGTCTTGGGCAGCCCAACATCCAGCCAAGTACACCAAAGCCTCAGGATAATACAGATGTCATACTTCACGCGTATGCTCCCCGCTCAAGGTGTAGGGCATAAAGGTGATGTACGGACATACATACCTGAGAACTGAATAGTCCCAGGAGGAAGAACAATCCTACGAAGTAGGAGGAACATGTGCACCTAGGAGGGAAAAGTAAAAAGTGGATGGGGGGGGGGGGGGGGTGAACACTGCAACAATGGAGAGAATGAAATCTTTTAGTTATGTACTTACCATAACTTCGGATGTATGGGATCCATCTCGCCTACATTCATAACTGATGGGTTCGGAGCAGATCCCTCTGCTCCGACTCGGCCACTATATAGTAGAACGAAGTCTCTAATTGGCTGGGTTACCCCTTATCCCAGAATGCACCACGCCTGCTTCCCCAGATCTTGTTTGTTCACTTTTATATACCTACATCCAGGCACAGAAACATACCAACAACTGTAACAAACTAAAGTCCTTCAAGAGAAAAACTCAGTAAGTAGCAACATTTCCTCTAAGTCCAATGGGAAGGGGAAGGAGGAGTGCAGATGAATGTAGGCGAGATGGATCCCATACATCCGAAGTTATGGTAAGTACATAACTAAAAGATGTAATGGGATCCTATCTCGCCTACATTCATAACTGATGGGACAGCATCCCTAGCACCTAAATCCCGGGTGGCTCATTGGAAAACACTCCTGAGAACTGTGGAACCAAAGGAAGCTCTACCTCGAGAAGCCACATCTATCTTGTAATGAGAAATAAAGGTGTGCAGAGAAGCCCAGGTAGCAGCCGCACAGATATCATCTATCGATAATTTGGAGTGAAATGCTACAGAAGTAGCCATTGCCCTGGTAGAATGAGCCTTGACTGGGAATGGTAGCTCTTTGCCAGACTGTGAATAGATGGAGATGCAATCTTTAATCCATTTGGCTATGGTGGTTTTAGCCACCGGTTGACCCAACCTATTTTCCGCAAAGGACACAAACAGCTGATCTGACTTTCGTGTCTGATTGGTCCTACTTAAATAAAAACGCAGTTGTCTGTGAACATCCAACTGATGGAAAATATATTCTGCGCTATTGGAGAATTTGGGAAAAAACACAGGGAGCTCCAAGGATTGTTGAATGCATAAGGGGGATGCTACCTTGGGTAAGAAAGAGGGATTTAACTTGAGAGACACTCTGTCTTTGTGAAAAATCAAATAAGGGGGGTTAGAACAGAGAGCCTGAAGCTCTGAGACCCGCTTGGCAGAGGTTATTGCCACCAAAAAGGCGGTTTTCCAAGATAGAAATTTTATATCACAAGTAGCTGCTGGTTCAAAGGGACGGGCAGTTAAAGAAGCTAGAACCATATTCAGATCCCAAGGGGGCACAGGATGGGCTATTGGGGGCCGAAGGAGCCACGCTCCTTTAAGGAAAGATTTGCAAAGCCTGTTTGCCATTAAGGAAGGCTCAAAGGAGACATGAAAATTAGAGATAGCCGCCAGTTGGACTTTAATTATGGAAACTGAAGAGCCCAAGTAAAACAAAGAAGCCAGGACTTCTAAAACCTGAGGTACTGGGGCGGTAAGGGGATCTATACCTCGTTGCTGGGCCCAAATAGCAAACCTCTTCCACTTGCTGGAATACAGTTTAATAGTGGAAGGTTTGTGAGAAGAGGACAAAATGTGGATGACGTCTGTAGAAAGAGTTATCTATAACTAAGGTTGGAAGTGGAGTAACCAGGTGGCCAACCTCAAGGACCCGAGGGATGGATGAGACTGTCCCAACTGATGAGTTAACAGGTCGGGCACCAGGTCCAGAAACCATGGGCCCTCCACCGCATACCTCAGAAGGAAGGGGAACCAAACCTGACGAGGCCAGTGTGGAGCGATCAAAATCATGTCGCTTCGTAGATAAATCAGCTTCTGTATCACCTTCGGGAGGAGGGGAACCGGAGGGAAGGCGTAAAGTAGACCGGGGGGCCAACTGTGAGCTAGAGCGTCCCTGGGAATCTGCCCCTGAGAGGGAGACAGAGTGAAGAACTCCCTGCATTTCGCATTGTGAGGGCTGGCGAACAAGTCGCAACAAGGGAGGCCCCACTTGGCGAAAATGTTTGCAGCCACCCTGTCGTTGAGGGACCACTCGTGGGGCAACAGGAGAGTCCTGCTCAGCCTGTCTGCAATCACATTGGATTTCCCCGGAATGTGCGTTGCCACTAGGAAACGCTGGGTAGAAATCGCCCAATGCCACACTCTCATGGCCTCTCGGCAAAGAGAGTAGGACCTGGTTCCGCCTTGCTTTTTTACGTACCAGACTACCGACATGTTGTCGGATAGGATCGCAATAGTACCCCGGGGAAGAACATGATGAAGTGCTTGCAACACCAGTAGCACCGCTCTCATTTCCAGGATATTGATATGCAAGTGCTTTTTGTGAACCTGCCACGTACCTTGGACAGACCTGTCCAGATAATGCCCCCCCCACTCTATCTGGGAGGCGTCCGTGGTCACCGTGGCGATGGGAGGCTGAAGGGCAAAGGGTCGCCTCTGGTCCAGGTTGGACCGAAGCAGCCACCAAAGTAGGTCCCAACGGCAACTTTCCGTAATCTGGACCAAATGGTTCAAGGGGAGATCCTGAAAGGACCACTGAACAGACAGTAGCCATTGCAGCACCCGCATGTGCAGCCTGGCTAAGGGGACTAGAAGAATAGTCGAGGCCATCGTGCCCAATAACTGCAGAATCAGTCTGGCCTGAACTTGTGATCTGGGTAACGAGGTTTGAACCTGCAACTGCAGGACCTGAATCCTTTCTACCGGCAAGAATGCCCGCATTCTTCTTGTGTCTAACTCTGCGCCTATAAAGGTAATACGCTGAGACGGCTGCAGCACAGATTTTCCCCAATTGAACGTGATTCCTAGTGAATGACCCAAACTGACTGTGGTCATAAGCCCCCGAACTAATAGATGCTTGGTGGTGGCAGTAAGGAGCCAGTCATCTAGATAGGGAAACACTTGGAATCCTAGACTTCTCAAGTGAGCTGTCACTACTGCCAGGCACTTGGTGAACACCCGGGGGGCTGTGGTGAGACCAAAGGGCAGTGCTCGGAACTGGAAATGACTGGTTCCCAGGCGGAAGCGTAAGTGACTCCTGGACTCTTTGACTTATCAGGATGTGATAGTAAGCGTCCTTGAGATCTATGGAGCACATCCAGACATTCTTCTCCAATAACGGGAGAATGGACTGAAGGGTGACCACTCGGAATTTGGATTTTTTTACAAAGCGATTCAATGATTTGAGGTCCAAAATGGGCCTCAAGTTCCCTGTCTTTTTTGGCACCAAAAATAGTCTTGAGTAAGTTTCTGATCCGATCTGGTCGGCGGGGACAGGCTGGATGACTCCTTTTCTTAGCAGCTTTGAGACCTCGACCGCTGCTTGATCCCGCTGACTGGGTGGCACATCCGGGATCTTCCTGATAGGAAGAGTGGGCTTTATGAAAGGGATGAGACAGTCTCCGGTTATGGTTCGGAGCACCCACTGATCCTTGGTGATAGATTCCCAAGCCAGTGGGTGTTCCGCAAAGCGACCCCCGACTGGCTCCGGAGATGCGCAATCAGGCCAAGTCTCAGGGACAGTGAGCGTAGGATGGACCACGAAAGGAATCGCGGTCTCCAGAGTTACGGGGGCCTCTGCGGCGGCGTCTTCCTGAATCCCCCCCGCCTCTAGAGGGGGGATCACTCGGTGGAGTAGGGAAAGACCTTTGAGATTTTTTGAACCACATTTTCCCTCCTCTCTGGGCCTTGGGGTAAGGTCTAGAGGGAGCGGAGAAACGGGCCCCCACGGCAGTCAAGGTCTTGCCCTCCTGCTCGCAATGAGTCAGTGTGTCCTTCATCTTGGGTCCAAACAGGAAGGACCCATCAAAGGGGGCGTCGGTGAAGGAAGACTTAAAGGCCTCCGCAAAGGGACACAAGTGTAACCAGGCATGTCTTCTAAGAGCCACGCCTGTTCCCGCTGCTCTACTCACCCCTTCGGCCGCATATGAGATGAGCCTCATGGATGAGTTGACTATCGAAGATAGGGTAGCCATCTGGGCGCCAACAGTTTGGGCTAACGCCTCAGGAAGATTACCCGTAAGAGACTCACCTAACTCTTTGAGGAGGTCCCATTGGAGCCTGGTAAAATGACAAAGATAATTCAGCGACCGCAGGGTAAAGGCCGCTGAAGAAAGGGTACGCTTCCCGTACCTATCCATGCTCCTGGAATCCTTATTAGGAGGGTGAATAGAAATTGAAGCCTCTGCCACATCCTGCTGAGTGGCAGATGCCACCACCATCGCATCTACTGCAACTCCTTTGGTCAAAAATTCCTTTTGAGGAGGGGCTGAGAGGAACTTGTTAAACCTGGCGGGCACCGGTTCCACAGAGTCAGGGTGTTCCCACACCCTTCGAGAAACTAAATCTAGCAATTCATCGAAGGCTGGAGACACCCAGGAGGCAGAGGGCTGGGCCCCAAAAGCCTTGAGGAAGACTGACTCCTCTGCGGAAGGGGTTTTGGACTGCCAATCGCCTCTGTCTCAGGATCTCGAGGATATCCGAGAATGAGACGTCATCCGAGGACGATTTTGGGGACCCCTCCGCATCATCAAGGTCAGTATCTGATGCGATAGACTCATCCTGGGAGTCAATGTGCTTCCTTTTGAACAATTTTTTCCTTGGAGGTTCATCTGAAGCGGAATCAGAAGGACCTCCCGGGAGAAAAGAACCCCCCCAAGGGGGTATCCTTAGGCCTTGGGGCCCCGCTGTCGTGGGAATGAAGCACACCAGAAGTACCAGTTCCCAAGTCTAGGGACGGTGAGGTAGAGAGTTGCTGAGCCGGCAAGGACATGGCCAGCGCACTCCTAATGGCCTCAAAAGCAGGACCTCCAGACTCTACGGAGGACACCGGCTGAGAGACCACGACGGTACCGGGAATCCCTGCGGCCGACGCTCCGAGGGGGGAGACTAGGCACTGAAGCTACCAGTTCCAAAGTGCTTCCCTCGGTCCCGACCGAGGAAGTCCCGGTACCGAACCCTGACGCCGAGGACAGGGTAGGAATGATGGTCGGAACAGAGAGGCTCCGAGGGAGTCTCTGTTCCGACTGGACGACTCTGCTCCGCTCCACCATCACCGACTCCAAAGGTTCCGAGGAGGTTGGAGGAGGAATCTGATGTGTCGAAGTGGGGACCGGCTCCGGAGCAGAGTGGGCTGGAGCCGAGACCATTTTTGCAAAAACCGGGGACTGGAAAAGCCTCTGGATAACTCTGTCCAAATCTGAGTCAGACAACCTGGAGGATTTAGAGGAAATAGATGGGGGCCGAGACGACTTCTCTCTCGGCTCCGATAGACCAGGGGACCGGCTCCGACACGGCACCAACACTATCAGCACCGGATCTGGAACCGTACGTATAAGTATCGGCGCCGAAAGAGACTTCGGGGCCGAGGGGGGAAGAGTCTGAGCTGCACACCTCCAACGGCTCCGAGACCAAAGGAGCAGAAGCAGATGATTCGTCTCTCGATCCCCCAACCTGCGGCTCAGACACCAATGGAGCCGAGGAAAGAGATATCGAGGCACACCCTTCCACCAGAGGCTCCGAAGCCATTGGAGCCGAGGAAGAAGAGGTCGACCTATGCTTCTTGGAAGTCTGTTCCGACGGACTGGTCGGAGCAGACTACCTTTTCTTTTTAGAAGCTGGAGAGGAAGGCGAAGCCAAAGATTCCTCAAAGGAGGGCTTAAGGCCCTTAAGTATCAACTTATTTTTACGTTCTTGAAGGACCCTAGAGGAAAAAGCATGACAAACACTACATGTTTCCTGTAAATGTTTCGGTCCTAAACAATATACACAAACAGCATGACTATCGGTAATGGACATTTTGTAGTTACATGCTCTTTCGACATCCTGTCACACCACTGTTTTACCACAACGAAAAAAACAACCTTAAGTAGGGCACGAGCCCTTTTACTCAAACGGGACTGGCCCGAGATACAGCACACAAAAACGGGCAGAAGCCCTCTAACTTAAACGGGCTTAACCCGATAAAAAGGAGAATGTACAGTAAGACAATTTCAGCACACACAAATAAGGGCAAGGGCCCTCTAACTTAAACGGGCCTTGCCCGGTAAATAGAAAAAAATACCAATCACACCAAAAAAGTTTACACACACACGTAAAGCTGTTAAAACTTTTAGTTATGTACTTACCATAACTTTAGATGTTTGGGATCCATCTCGCCTACATTCTGTACTGATGGGCTCGGAGCCGATCCCTCGGCTCTGACTTGGCACGCTATGCTATAGAGCGAGGCTTCTTATTGGCTGAGCTATTTCTTATCCCAGGATGCACCACCACTAATCCCCCAGATCTTGTTTGGCCACATTCATGCACACATGCACAAATTGTTTATATAACATTGTTAGATGTTTCAAGATGAAACAGGATTCGGACCTTCTGATATCCTCTGATCTCCAAGGAAGGGGGAAGGAGGGTGGGTTATTGGGAATGTAGGCGAGATGGATCCCAAACATCTAAAGTTATGGTAAGTACATAACTAAAAGATGTTATGTGATCCTATCTCGCCTACATTCTGTACTGATGGGACAGCGTCCCTAGCACCTAAATCCTGGGTGGCTCATTGGAAAACACTCCTGAGCACTGTGGAACCAAATGAAGCTTGTCCTCTGGATGCCACATCCAATTTGTAGTGGGAAATGAAAGTGTGCGGGGAAGACCATGTAGCCGCAGCACAAATGTCACTAATGGCAAGCTTAGAATGAAATGCTATCGAAGTAGCCATAGCCCTTGTAGAATGAGCTTTGACAGAGGTGGTAAGCTCTTTGTTAGAATAAGAATAAGCTTGAGTAATACAGTCCCTGATCCATTTGGCAATAGTGACCTTTGTGACAGCTTTGCCCAATTTATTGTCTGCAAAGGATACAAACAACTGATCTGTTTTCCTTGTTTGTTTGGTCCTATCTAAATAAAAACGCAACTGCCTGTGGACATCTGTGTGGAATATGAATTCCGCTTTGTTAGAATATTTCGGAAAGAAGACTGGAAGTTCTAATGATTGTTGTAGGCAGAAACTGGAACAAACTTTAGGGACAAAGGAAGGATTTGGCCTGAGAGATACTCTGTCTTTGTGAAAAACCAAGTACGGAGGTTTTACAGACAAAGCTTGAAGCTCTGAAACCCTTCTGGCAGAAGTAATCGCCACCAGAAAAGCAGTCTTCCACGATAGAAATTTTAGATCACATGTCGCTGCCGGTTCGAAGTGGAAGGAAGTTAAGGCGCGTAACACCACATCTAGATCCCATGGAGGAGCAGGATGAGAAATCGGAGGTCTTAAAAGCGCAGCACCTTTCAAGAAGGTCTTACACAATCTGTTGCTCATTAAAGGTGGGTTTATAGATTCGTGAAAATTGGAAATAGCTGCCAATTGAAACTTGATGGTAGAGACTGAAGAGCCTTGATTGAAAAGAGAAGTTAAAAATTTTAGTACCTCTGATACGGGAATAGTGATGGGATCCAGGCCCCCGAGTTGAGCCCAAATAGCAAATCTTTTCCATTTGCTAGAATACAATTTCTTTGTAGCAGACTTGTGGGCCGAAGATAAGATGTGTACAACTTCTGGATCCAATGTATGACTCCTGACTATAGTCGGAAGAGGAGGAGCCAAGCCGTCAATTTTAAGGTGTGAAGGGACTGGTGGAATAGTCCCGACTGATGAACCAAAAGGTCTGGGATCTGATCCAGGAACCATGGACCTTCCAGAGCATACTTCCGAAGATAGGGGAACCATACTTGACGAGGCCAGTAAGGAGCAACTAAGATCATTTTGCTCCCCAAGAGAGATGCCTTTTGGATCACCCTGGGAAGGAGAGGAACTGGAGGGAAGGCATAAAGCAAGCCGGTGGACCAAGGATGGGCTAGTGCGTCCATGGGGCTCTTCCCCGGAGCCGGGGTGAGGGAGAAGAACTTTTTGCACTTCGCATTTAGAGAAGTCGTGAAGAGGTCGCAACACGGAACTCCCCATTTGCTGAAAATCTGATTTGCAACTGTGATGTTCAGAGACCATTCGTGAGGAGAGAGGATGGTTCTGCTCAGTCTGTTGGCTATCACATTGGACTTGCCCGGGATATGAGTAGCCACTAGAAAGCGTTTGGTCGACACTGCCCATTCCCAAACCCTCATGGCCTCTCTGCAAAGAGGATAGGATCTGGTCCCTCCCTGTTTGTTCAAGTACCAGACAACTGACATGTTGTCTGAGTGAACGGCAATCACGCCCTGAGGGAGGTAATCGTGAAGGGCTTGAAGGGACAGAAGCACCGCCCTCATTTCTAGGATGTTGATATGAAGTAGGGTCTCTTCTGGGTGCCATTTGCCTTGGACTGACCTGCCCAGGGAATGCCCCCACCCCCCCACCCCATCTGGGAGGCGTCAGTGGTCAAAGTGGCTTGTAGGCTCCGCAATAGTAGATGCTTGGAGGTGGCAGTTAGGAGCCAGTCGTCTAGATACGGAAACACCTGGAATCCTAGACTTCTCAGGTGAGCAGTCACGACCTCCAAACACTTGGTGAACACCCTGGGGGCTGTGGTGAGACCAAAGGGCAGCGCGTGGAATTGAAAATGACTGCCTCCCAGGCTGAAGCGCAGATGTCTCCTGGACGCTTGATGTACCATGATATGGTAATAAGCGTCCTTGAGATCTATGGAGCACATCCAAACACCTTTCTCCAGCAATGGGAGAATGGTTTGTAGGGTGACCATTCGGAACTTGGACTTTCTGACTGAACGGTTTAGAATGCTGAGGTCCAAAATGGGTCTCAAGTCCCCGGTCTTTTTTGGCACCAAAAAGAATCTTGAGTAAGTCCCTAATCCGATCTGGTCTGCGGGGACCGGTTGGATGACTCTTTTTTGCAGCAGCTTTGTAACTTCTGAGGCTGCAGTTTCCCGTTGACTGGGTGGCGGGTCCGGGATTTTTTTGGACTGAGGCGGAGAGTGAGAGAAAGGGATGGTGTAACCTCCGGCGATAATTCGAAGCACCCATCGGTCCTGAGGGATACCTTCCCAGGCTTTTAGGTGCTTCGAAAAACGACCCCCGACTGGCTCCGGAGCTGCACAGTCGGGCAATCCCTCAGGGACTGTGAAAGGCTGAAGAGTCACGAAAGGACTCGCGGTCTCCAGTGTTGCGAGGGCCTCTGCCGCCTCTGGGACGGTGTCTTCCGGAAGAATTTCCCCCTCCCCTGCCTCTGGAAGGGGGGATCATCCTGCTGAGAGGGGTAAGACTTCGGAGATCTACGGAACCACATTTTCCCTCCTCTTTTAGCCTTGGGGTAAGGCCGAAAGGGAGTGGAAAATCATGCCCCTACGGCAGTCAAAGTCTTACCTTCCTGCTCGCAGCGGGTCAGTGTGTCCTTTACCTTGGGTCCAAACAGGGAGGACCCATCAAAGGGGGCGTCGGCAAAGGAAGACTTAAAGGCCTCCGCGAAATGACACAGGCGGAGCCAGGCTAGTCTCCGTAGAGCAATACCTGTACCAGACGCTCTACTCGCCCCTTCGGCCGCATAAGAAATGAGCCTCATGGACGAGTTTGAAATAGACGACAGTGTAGCCAGCTGAGAGCCAACCGTCTGGGCCAGCTCCTCAGGCAGGTTACCCAAGAGGGTATCGGAAAGTTCTTTAATCAGATCTCTCTGAAATCTGGTAAAGTGCGTGAGGTAGTTCAAGGACCTTAATGTAAAGGCCGCTGAACTTAGGGTGCGCTTACCGTACCGATCCATGCTCCTAGACTCCTCATTAGGAGGATGGACGGACGTCGAAGCCTCTGCTACATCTTGCTGGGTAGCAGATCCCACCACCAAAGCATCTACAGCCACACCTTTAGTTAGGAACTCTTTTTCAGGGGGTGCTGAGAGGAACTTATTAGGACGAGCAGGCACCGGTTCCACAGAGTCTGGGTGTTCCCACGCCCTTCAACAGATCAAGTCCAAGAGCTCGTCGAAGGGCGGAGACACCCAGGAGGTGGAGGGCTGAGCCCCAAAGGCCTTAAGGAACACCGACTCATCAGCAGAAGGGGGTTTGGATTGCCATTGCCAGCCGCCTCGTTGTTTAAGGGCTTCCAGGATGTCTGCAAAGGAGACATCATCTGAGGACGACTTAGGGGACCCTTCTGCATCATCGAGATCAGTGTCAGATGTAAGAGACTCATCAGGGGAGTCAACGTGCTTCCTCCTGCACGATCTTTTCCTGGGGGTTCCTCCGAAGAAGCTTCAGAAGGACCTCCAGGAGGGGGGGAAACCCCAGTGGGGGTAACCTCAAGCCCTGGGGCTCCGCTGTCTAAGGACAGGGGAACTGCCAAAGACCCAGTCCCAGTATGCAGGGAAGGAGCTGGGGAGACCGTGGAGGTAGCCAAAGATGATTTGGCTAACGCACTCCTCATAGCCCTGAAGGCGGGACCACCAGAATCCTGGGAGGGTCCCACCTCCGTGGCCACGATGGTAGACGGCACTCCCGCAGCCGACGCACCGAGAGGAAGGCTTGGGACCGAAAACATCAGTCCCGAAGCATCCCCCCCGGGGCCGACAGAAGAAGTCCGCGTACCGAACTCCGACTCAAGAGCCGGAGTTGGAGTAAGGGTCGGGCCCGACCCTAAAACCTCCACCGGTTCCACCAGCACCGGCTCCAATGGTGCCGAGGCTGTTGGAGGAGGAACCATAGTAGCAGGGTGGACCATCGGCTCCGAAGCCGAATGGGCTGGAGCCAAAACTAACTTTTGGAACACCGGAGACTGGAAGAGTCTTAGGAGCACCCTGTCGATGTCCGAATCAGACATCTTGAAGGATCTAGATGATACCGATCGGGTCCGAACCGATTTCTCCATCGGCTCCATAGGACTAGGGGACCGGCTCCGAATGGATTCTATTACTATCGGTTCCGAGGGAGATCTCAAGGCAATTTCCCTCGGTGCCGATGAGGACTTCGGCACTGAAGGGGAAGAGTCTGAGCCGGCAACCCTCATCGGCTCCAATATCAGTGGAGCCGATGAAGGTGACCCGCCTCTCGATGCCCCAGTCCTCTGCTCCGAAACCAGAGGGGTCGAGACTGGAGGCATCGAGGCAGACCATTCCGCCCTCGGCTCCGAAGTCCGTGGAGCCGATGGAGAAGCCTGCCTAGGTTTTTTGGCAGTCGGTTCCGACAGACTGGTCGGAGCCGACGCTTTTTTTCTTTTTTGAAGGAGAGGGAGAAGATAAAGCCTCCTCGAAGGATGGCTTAATCAACCCTTTAAGGATTAATTTGTTTTTCCTCTCCTGGAGGACTCTTGATGAGAAGGATGACTCTTGTAGGTGCTTGGCGTCTAAACAATAAACGCACGAGGAGTGGTCGTCCGTTATGGACATCTTATAACCACACCTCGCGCACTTTTTAAACCCAGAGGGTCTATGCTCCTTAGACATGTTGACTACCTAGGGAAACAAGATTAATTACAGTGAAGAGAAACTAAGAAAGTTTAAATTTTTTTTTTTTTTGTTTTTTTTTTTTTACACAAAACCAGTTCACGAACTAGTATCACAAAAACACATAAAATGAGGGTCAAGACCCTCTAACTTAAGCAGGTACTTGACCAGTAAAACACAAAACGCTAGATAGTAATAGGGGAAGGCCCCTCCAACTTAAATGGGAAACCTTCCCTTAACGAGAAAACACAATTCTCTCCACAAAAATTTTCAAATACACTCGTACAACAACGATAGCTGTTAAAACAGCTTTTGGGTTCAAATTAACAAATTTTCTGACAGGAAAAGTCTGAATAAACAGTACTTAGCCCAGCCAAGTTTGAGACCACGTCCTAGCTTGTAAGCGGCAAACGAGATCTGGGGGATTAGTGGTGGTGCATCCTGGGATAAGAAATAGCTCAGCCAATAAGAGGCCTCGCTCTATAGCATAGCGTGCCGAGTCGGAGCCGAGGGATCGGCTCTGAGCCTATCAGTACAGAATGTAGGCGCGATAGGATCACATAACATCAGCGGTTTGTTAAATTTACGAAGAAACCCCTAGGTCAAAAGACCAAAAAGTAACCAAAAAACTACTTGGCTCCAGCCAAGTCGAGACCACGTCTAGCTTGAAAAGCTGCAAACAAGATCTGGGGAAGCAGGCGTGGTGCATTCTGGGATAAGGGGTAGCCCAGCCAATTAGAGACTTCGTTCTACTATATAGTGGCCGAGTCGGAGCCGAGGGATCGGCTCCGAACCCATCAGTTATGAATGTAGGCGAGATAGGATCCCATTACATCTACTGTTATGGTAAACATTTTACACACCTGTACTACGTCCTTCCACATCACTACTGCAGTATTCTTTACAAAAGGAGAGTACAAAAGCTCAAGAGGCAACCTTGGAGAAAGAAGGCTCATAAGAGCCCTCAAGAAACACAAACAGGACAGCTCTGGCAAGGCCAGCTCTTGCTCTGGAAACAACCAATTTTTAATGCTTAATAAAAATATTGATAGAGGTCCAAGTAGCAGCCTCAAAGATGGAACAGGTATCCAAACCTTTGAAAAAAGCACTAAAGGAAGCCATGGCCCTGGCCGAACGAGCCTTTACTGATGCAGAAAAGCTCTTCCGACAAAAGGAGTAGCAAGGATCAAGAAGAAATGTTTTGCTTAGAAAATTGTCAAACCTAGAGATCTGGGATGAAAGGAAAAAGTTGCTCAGACTTGCGAATGGCCTTAGTCTTGCCTAAACACCGAGCTGTCTATATAAATCCAAGGTATGAAGAACCACCTCAGAAGCAGACTGTGAAGGAAAAAAGACAGTCCAACAGACTGCTTAACTGACAATTCATTAACCACCCTGGGCATAAAAGGATTAGTACAGAGACACGCTTTCCCTATGCAAGCCTAAAAAAGGAGGAAAGTACAGTTTTGTACCTACCATAAATGTAGATGTCCGAGAGGTATGCATCTGCAGTCCTAACATATGGGTTGTCCTGCCTCAGGCAGCCCTTCGGTCGGCCGGATTCCAAAGTCTGGGTCTGGCCTCAGCTGATGTCGCACTTCACCCGACGTCATAGCTGCTGTCAATTGGGTATAAAGGCATCAGCCGACGCCATTTTCCTCAGTGTTTCTTGCCCCAGATGCCAGGTGCCCTCTAGGGAGGCTAAATTTGGATAAATGCAAATGATTCCAAACAGTAGAGAGCAAACAAAAATAAACATGTATATACAAACAAATACACCATAATAGATTCCCCCAGCTAGCTACAAGATGGGCAAATACCCTAGGAGTACCACAGAGGGGAAGGAGGGTGGGTAATCCTGACTGCAGATGCATACCTCTCGGACATCTACATTTATGGTAGGTACAAAACTGTACTATGTCCTTCAAGGATGCATCTGCAGTCCTAACATATGGGTAGAATACCATAGCCAAACTGGGGGAGGAGGCACTAAGATGATTATGGTGTAGCTAAGATCCCTTGCAAAACAGCAGTGGCAAAACCTGCTCGGGATCTGGAGTATAAAGGTAGATTATAATGCTTGGCAAATGTATGCACGGAGCTCCAAGTAGCAGCCTCTAAAATGTCTTTGGTAGCCACTCCTCGTAAGAAAGCTGTAGTAGTGGCTGTAGCCCTTGTGGAGTGAGGTCTGATGTTTTCTGGAGTTGTCTTTCCATGAAAAGAGTAACAAAATCTAATGCAATTTCCTATCCATTTTGAGATTGCCTGTTTTGAAATTGCTTTTCCTTCCATTCCTGCTGCATATGCTACCAGAAGCTGGTCAGTTTTTCTATTGTTCTTGGTTCTGTCCAGATAGTAGCGCAATTGCCTGTGCACATCCAAGGTATGTAGTAGTCTTTCCCCCTGTTCTGTGGGTTGGGGAAGAATGTTGGTAGGTGGATTGCTTGGTTCAATGATACCCTGGAGACCACCTTTGGCATAAAAGTAGGGTTCGTTCTCAAGGACACTCTATCCTGATGGAAGATAAGGAAGGGCTGTACTGCCATTAATGCCTGTAATTCAGAAACCCTTCTTGCTGAAGTGATTGCAAGCAGGAAAGCAGTTTTCCAAGATAAGAACTGTAATTCTGCTGTTGCTGCTGGTTCAAAAGGGGAAGTGTTAACTTTTCTAGCACAAAGTTAAGGTCCCATGTAGGCAAAGGTGGCTTCCTTGGAGGCTTTACATTTTAATTCCTCTCAGAAACTGCCTGAGTAGAGGATGAGAGAAGACTGGTGGATCCATGTTGTATTCTGCTGAAATTGCTGATGCATGAATCTTAATGGAGGAGTAAGACAGGCCATTGTGGAAAAGCTCTGCTAAATATTCCAGGATGTTAGCTATGTTTGCTAATGATACATTTTCTCCTTTTGCTGCACTCCAAATGAGGCATCTTTTCCATTTGGCTGAATAAGTTTTCCTTGTGGAGGGTCTGCGAGCCTCCAGGATAATGTCTTTAACCCTCTGAGATAAATCTGGGTTATTTTGTTTTATATAATATTCCAAGCAGCTAACTGCAGTGTTTTCAAGTTTGGATGCAGGATCTTGTAGTTGTTCTGTGTTAGCAGTAAAGGAACTAGAGGTAGAGGCCATGCGTGTGCCCGAGACATACTCCTCAGTAGTGGGTACCAATGCTGCCTCGGCCAGTCTGGAGCTATCGGGATGATCCTTGGGTGTTCTTCTTTGATCTTCAGTAGCACTTTGTGCATCAAAGGAAGAGGTGGGAATGCATATGCTGTCAGGTTTTCCCAACTGAAGGATAGGGAGTCCACCTTCCAAGCAAGTGGGTGGTATGTCCTTGTGCAGAATTTCCTCAATTGGTGGTTGTGTGGGGATGCGAACAGGTCTATTTCTGGTATCCCCCATTTCTTTGTAATGGATGTGAAGATGTCTGGATACAGCATCCATTCGTGGGCATCCGTGGTAGTTCTGCTTAAGGTGTCTGCTAGTATATTTTCTTTTCCTGGCACAAATATGGCCTGGAGCTGAATGTTGAAGGCCACATTCCACAGGTCCATTGCCATCCGGCATAGAGGATATGAGTGTGTTCCTCCCTGTTTGTTGATATACCACATGACTGTGGTGTTGTCCGTCCTTATCAGCAAATGACCCTGTTGAAGAAACTGTCTGAATGTCTGAATTGCCTGTTTCACTGACAGCATCTCTTTTTGATTTATGTGTAGGTTCAGCTGGTCTTGTGTCCATAGGCCTTGTATACACTTGTCTGCCATGTGTGCCCCCCAACCGAGGTCTGAGGCGTCCGTGGTGATAGTCTGGCTTGGGTGAGGGCTGTGGAAAGGCAGTCCTCTGTTCAACTGACAGGCCTGAGCCCACCACAGGAATTCTTGCTTCAGGCATGGAATTATTGGAATTTGGGTTTCTAGGCTGTGCTTGTGCTGAGACCATAAATTCCTTGGGTACCATTGCAACTTCCTCATATGTAGTCTGGCATGTGGAATTAATATTATGCAGGATGCCATGTAACCCAGGGCTTGCAGGACTTTCCTTGCTGTAAGCTGGTTCTGCATTGTTAATGTCATGAAATAGAGTGGTAGTTGCTTTTGCTTTTCTGCTGTGAGAAATGCCATTTGATTTGATGTGTCCAGTTCTGCACCCAAGAATGTTATCCTTTGGGATGGTACCAGCCTTGACTTTTTTATGTTGACTGTGTATCCCAAGGCTTGCAGTAGGTGAATAACCTTTTCCAAATCTTTTCTTAATTTGATCTTGTTGTCCGCTTGTATCAGGCAGTCGTCCAGGTATGGATAAATTTGAATTGCCTGAAGCCTGCAATGAGCAATTACTGATGCCAGGCATTTCGTGAATACGCTGGGCACAGTAGATAAGCCAAAGGGCAATGCTGAGAATTGATAATGCTCTGATCCTGCAAGAAATCTGAGGTATCTTCTGCAATCTGGTCGTATAGGGACGTGCAGGTATGCCTCCTTGAGATCTAGAGTCACCAGCCAAGACTCCTTGCCCAGCATGGGAAGAAGTTGCTGTAGGGTCAGCATTTTGAATTTTGGAACAATGAGATGTGTTCAGAGCGGACAGGTCGAGAATAAGTCTCCATTGGTTTTCTTTTCTTGGTACCAGGAAAAGCCTGGAGTAAAATCCTTGTCCTTGTTCCATAGGCGGTACCTTTTCTATAGCTCTCATCCTTAGTAAGTGGTTGATTTGTCCTAGAGCGTTTGTTTTTTGGTTTGGTGGTAGGTTTGGCATTCCTCTCTTTCTTGGTAGAGTATGGAAGTGAAACCTGTAGCCTTTGTCTATTGTCTGTAAAATCCATTTGTCTCCTGTAATGTAATGCCAGTTTACTGAAAATAAGGCTAGCTTTCCGCCTAAGGGTGCTTGCAGTTGTTCCCTGGTAGGCGGTATCAGAGCCAAGTCACTGTGACTGTCCTGTGGAAGTGGTAGTAGCTGGATCTGTGGCAGTACTTCTCTGGTTGTTAGGCTGCCACTGACGTCCCCTGTAGGCACCTCTGGATTGACCTCTGCCTCTTGGGCGCCTATTTCTGCCTCTCTGTGCTCTGGAGGTGTCTGGAAAGGACCAATTCTTCGAAGGCCAATTTCTACTAAACCTCAGAGGCTGGACCTGTAGGAAATCCTTGACTGTTTGGACAGATTTTGCTTTTTCTTCCACCTTCTTTAACACTTGCTGTGCAGGGGAGCCAAACAAACTTTGTTTCTCCATGGGAGCATCTAGGAGCTTTGACTTTACATGGTCTGGTAAGGATTGCTCTTTTAACCATGCATGCCTTCTGATCACTGTACCAGTCATAGCTGATATAAAGGAAGCCTCCAGTGCATCATAGCCGCATTTTAAGGAATGATTACTGACCTGCTGAGTGTTATGTACCAAATCCTGAAGGGACTTACGGTCTATAGGTTCAGGAGGAGACAATTTTTTATTGAGCTGATCTAACAAAAATTCCTGATACTGAATCATGTGGAATTGACAGTTTAAGGCCCTAGCCGAAAGAGTAGCAGAAGTATAAACTTTTTTACCCCATCTCTCTAATGCTCTAGATTCTCTTTCAGAGGGGAGTGGGGTTTTGGCAGAGGCAGCTGCTACAGCTTTGGGGCCCTGTGAAATAGTTTCAGGATCTGCAATAGGAGCCTTATACAAATGATAGTGTGTGTCCGGGACCCTGTAGTATCTGTCGGGCTTAGCAGGGGCCGGGGGAAGAGAGTCAGGGGCAGTACAAGCATCATTAAATGCATCATCCACAACTGCTAGCACTGGAGGAATGGCTAAAGGCCTATGCTGTGGTAAATGTAAAAAGGTCCTTAGCCTTTTCCTTGAATCTGAAAAATCCTGGCCCTGCCATTGAAAATGCTTTCTCATAGCATGCAAGGTTTCCCCAAAAGAAAATTCCTCAGGAGGAGAGGCAGAAGGAATGGAGTCTTCTGCATCAGAGTCCTCATATGGAGAATAAGGCCCTTCTGTAGGATTTGAGTTTTCTGAATCATCCGAGGAATAATCTGTTGAAACTGGCTCAGGGGGCTCTGCTCTAGGCCTCTTCTCTGGAGGGGGATGAGAGGCCCTGTCAGGGTGAGGTTGGGATCCCCTGATCAAAGAAATGAGATCCTCTGCCAGGCTGAGCATTTGGGAACTAGAGGTGGGCCTGTGTGAGGGGGTTTTAGCAGGCAGGGCCTTAGAAGATTTAGCTGCTTTAGCCCTAGAAAAAGCCTTGATAGACATAGATGCAGGGGGCCTAGCAGCTCCACGTGCAGGAGTAGATATGTCTAAAGGAATAGTATCTGATAAATCCGGAGAACCTGCAACAGCAGGTGGAATTTCAGTAGCAGATTCAGCCATGCTGTGTGAGGCCTCGGTTGTAGGAGGCATGCTTTTGGCCGAAGGAAGAACAGAGGACTCGGTTTCAGCCAAAACCGAGACACTTGCGGTTGGCTTAACCGTGGTTTCGGCCGAAACCGCGGACCGCGAGTGTCGGTCCTTTTCCTTACGCTTTTTAGCTAATTGTGAAGTCGGAGACTCAGACGGCATGTTGTAAGCAAAAGCGGGGCAGAAAAACTCCTCTGCAAACTCCGACCGACGTCTAAGTGTCCGTCAGTTGAAGGAAGCACAGGCTAGACAAGCTGCTACGTCGTGGTCTGGGCCTAAGCAAGGAAGGCAGTAAGAGTGGAAATCCTTATGAGGTATTTGTTTCCCACAAGTTAAACAGTTATTTACTTTTTCTGACATCGGCTGAGGCAAGAAAGAGTCCCCAAAGGGGTACTTAGCTTTTTAGAAGTCTTCGGTAGTAGTAATCTCTGGTTCTGACCGACCGGCACTTGCGAACAGCTTTTGCTTCGGGCACCGCGCGGCAAGAAAGACTGAGGAAAATGGCGTCGGCTGATGCCTTTCTACCCAATAGACAGCAGCTATGACCTCAGGTGAAGTGCGACATCAGCCGAGGCCAGACCCAGACTTTGGAATCCGGCCGACCGAAGGGCTGCCTGAGGCAGGACAACCCATATGTTAGGACTGCAGATGCATCCTTGAAGGACATCAGCTAGAAGAGCCTGGAGTTCAGACACTCTCTTAGCTGAAGTAAGGGCCAAAAGAACAGTCTTCCATGTACAATACTGTAAGGAAGTTGAAGCTACAGGCTCAAAAGAAGCCAGAGTCAGTTTTCCAAGAACAATATTAATGTCCCAAGAAGTGAAACAGGCTTCCTGGGAGGTCTGATAAGTAAGATGCCAATTGCTTGACCTCAAACCTAGAGACCAGAGAAGGAGTTAATGGTAGACAAGCACAAACAGCCAAAAGTTGACAGCTTTAACAGAAGACTGCTAACCCAGCATGGAGCATTCACACAGAGAACCTCAGGGATCTCCATAGAAAGTGGATCCTGCTTATGAGCAAGGCACCAAACAGAAAATTTCTTCCATTTAGGCATACAGGATTTCCTGGTAGTGAGTTTCCTGGCCTCCTGCAGAACCAAAGCATGTCCTCAGAAAAAAGGTACCTAAAAGGGATCAAAACCTTATCCACAATGTCAGCTGAAGAGCAGACAAGTGAGGACAGATGAAAGACTCACTTGTCTTGGGTGAGGAGGTCCACCCTGTGAGGTAAGTTGTGGTGATTGCCACTGGCTAGCTGCAGAAGAGGGAATCAATGTCTGGGCCAAGAGAGAGTCCCCAACAAGATTTTGGGGGGGGGGGGGGCGGTCCTGCTCTATCTTGAGGACTCGCAGAATTACAGGAAGTGGGGGAGGTGTAGAGAAACATCCCTTTCCAAGAAAAAGATAGGGTGTCCACCTTCCAAGCCAGAGAACCTGGGACTGGGGAAAAACAGGAAGCTGTCTGTTCAAAGGGGAGGCAAAACGATCTGAGGAGTACCCCACTGACAGACAACGTTAAGAAACACATCTATGAAGCATTCATTCATGAGCTGTGTTTTGGACCCTCTGAAAGAGTCTACCACTGTTTTTCTCTGAAGGAATGTACACAGCCTGAAGAGTCACTAGACAGCTAGATCCCAAACTTGAAGAGCTAGCCTGCAAAGAAAGGAGGACCTTGTTCCCCCCTTGCTTGTTGATGTACCACATTGCTATGGTACTGTCTGTAAAGATTGAGAGGCCCTGGAAGACTAAGGGAATGAAAGGTATGAAGGGCGAAAAGAGCTCTCCTTGACATTCATAGGGTCTGACCTCTGATGACAGGGGCCACAGACCCTGGACCTTGAGGAGACTGAAAGAGGCTATGAGGCATCTGAAAAAAACTCCTTAGAGGGAACTGGGGGCTGAAAAGGAAGTCTTGGGTTGAGAGACAGGTGATGAATCCACCAATGAAGCTCGAGCTTGAGGCATGGAAGGAGAAGGAGTACAAAATCTAGAGGATGACAGTGTTGGAGCTCAACTAACGTTACGGACTACCGCAGTTCTCATATGAAGCTTGGCAAGAGGTAGCATAGGAGTGGTGGAAGCCATGAAACACAGTGCCATTAGAAACACTCTGGCCGTAAATGAAACATGAGGAAATAGGGACTGAAAAAAGGGGAGTAGAAAAAGCCTCACGAGGAGGCAGGGATGGTCTGGAGCCTGCAAGAGAGACAATCCTGCAAAGGAACCAGGACTGACTTCTGGAAGTTTATTTTAAACCCTAGGCTTTGTAAGAGAGAGTATAGTGGAGGTGCTGAAGGTCTTCGAGCAAGGAAGTCTGAATGAGTAGGTTGTCCAGATAAGGAAAGATCTGAACACATCTCATCCTGCAAAAAGCAATCACAGGAGCGAGGCATTTGGTGAAAACACTTGGGGCAGTAGAAAGGCCAAAGGGCAAAGCAGACAACTCAAAATCCAAGAAAAAAAAAAACTTCCTGAAAAGGGGGTGAATTGGGATGTGAAGATAAGCATATTTGAGATCCAAGGATACCAGGAAAGTCTGGGAAAGAAGAGGAGGAAACAGGGTCTGAAGGGATAAGAACCAAAAGAAAGGGATCTTCAGAAAAGTGCTGAGCTGAGAGGAGAGAAGTCTATAAAAGGTCTCCAGGTGCCTTCCTTTCTGGGTTATTCCAGAAACATTCTGGAATAAAACCCTTCCCCTCCTGGGAAGGGGGTATAGCTTGAATGGTATCCTGTGCCAGAAAGTCATGAAGAAAGGAATCTTCCTGAGGAGTTCAAGGGATGCACAGAAATGGAGTCAAGGATTTACATACCATGAAGCAGTCCTGACAGATGATGGCCAGAACCCAAGAGTCTTAAGTGATTGTTAGCCAAGTGAGAAGGGACAGGGGAAGACTAAGAGGAAAAAAGAACCTGGCTCAGGAAACGGGGAGGTGAACAGTCAGATAGAACCTGACTCGTCTTGAAAAGGAGGTTTTTGAGAAGTGGGAACCTGAGTAGACTTAGCAGGAGGAACCCGACTAGAACCCTTTTTACCTTTGGGAGGAGGGGAGGCTGTGCAAACAAAAGCAGATTTAGCTGGATAATTCCTCTGTGAATTAGGAATAGGAGAAACAAAAATGTTTAAATTCCTGCATGGTCTTACTCTTACCCTGCAGAAACTTAAAAAGCTCAGCTGCGGCAGAACCAAACAGGTTCTTACAATCAAGAAGAGCATCCAACAGTTTAGCCTTAATATCATTAGGCAAAGGCTGGAGATTAAGTCAAGAGAAAAAAAGTCTCAAACCAGAACCAAAAGCAGCAGCTCTAGAGAAGGCATCAGCTACATATTAATTACATTTAATAAAATGGCAGGCTACTTGAGAAGTATGGTCCAGTAAAGAGAAGGTCAATGCCTTCCCTTTAGAATTGAGAATGTCTGAGATATCCTGGGAAGCCTGAGAAAGGACGACTAAAACATACCTGGTCATATGGGTCTGGTAATCAATACCCCAAAAAGCCAAGGTGGCACCAGTATATACCTTCTTGTCCAACCGTTCCATAGCTCTACTGTCCTTGTCTGAAGGAAATGGATTAGTAGAAGGCAAAAGCTTAGAGGGTTTGTCAGAAGAGAATGACACTACAGAAGGATCAGCAGAAGGAAATTTGTGGAGAAACTTGCACTCATCAGGTACCCTGTAAAATCTGTCAGGCTTCTTAGGGGCTGGAGGTTGAGAATCTGGGGGCCACAGAAGCCTCTAAACAAGGTATCTAAAAAGGGCAGTCAAGACAGCAGAAGGCTTAGGAAACCCCATCTGGAGGGGCTCATACCAATTTTGAATTTCAGAAACTGAACAGTCCTATTTAAAAAAATTCCATTATACAAGAAATAGTAATCCCCAAAGCGGAGTTCTTCAAAGGGAAAGTCTGGGCTAACAGAATCTTCCTCCTCAGAGCCATAATCCAAGGGAGACTGGATCTGAGAGGAATATACCAGAGACTCTTCCCTAGAATCCAATTCCTCAGAGGAGACCTACTCTCTGGGCCTCTAGTGTGGTAGAGGACAAAAGGGCAGTAGGTACAGAAACTCCTTGGGGATTCTCCAAGGCCATCAGTGCACTAAATAACCCCTGGGCAAAATCCTGCCATCCACACTAAGGATAATTAGAAGCAAGGGAAACATCCTTGCTTTTTCTATTGAGGGATGTCTGCCCTAAACACCACAGGAGCTTCAGACCCTTGCCAGCATTCAACTAACATAGTAGGAATCTCTTTCCGAACAAGTATCTACAGAATCCTGCTCAATCCCTCTGGAATAATCAGCCAAGGTTCTCCCCTCATCATTTGGACACGTCTGCAGAACCTCTAAAGTTGTGTGACAAGGCTGAACAGCAGCCAAATCAGACCAGACTTTTGGCTTTTTTCTTGGCAGGGAGGGACAATTCTGCTACAGCACCCTGCACCAAGAATTTAAGACGTTGGTTCTCCAGGTAAATGGACAATGAGGAGAGACTACTAATTAGGGTCTTGGGAACAAATGCTTGTCAGACAGAACATTTCATATGGTCAGGAGAAACACCCAAACATAAGAGATGCTGTGCGTAATGATCCTTATGGGGAATCTGCCTCCCACACTGACATATTCCCTTTCTGGGTGACATGTAAGCTCAAAAAATTAGAGGGTGAAAAGATAAACCCTAACAGGATACTTATCTGAAACACGTCTCGGTAACCAGCACAGGAGCATTCAGACTGATGGCAGAGAAGTTGAGGTATGTACGTCTGTAGTCACCTTTATGCCTAACTCTTTGCGCAGGGAGCACACGTGTGACTTACGTTTATAAACTACTAAGGCTTTGGTATACTGGCTGGACGTTGGGCTACCCATGGCAAGAATCCCTTTAATGAAGAATACTGCAACAGTGATACGGAAGAATTAGAAGTTATGTACCTACCATAACGTTCCATGTTAGTTGTCTTCTCTCGCCTTCTTTCTTGCTTGATGGGTTCGGAGCCGATCCTCGGCTCCGACTCGGCACTTGCTAAGCTCGAGAGTCACTTTCACCAGCTCGAGGCAGCCCCATATCCCATGATGCAAGGCGGTAAATACCCAGATCTCATTTGGTACCTAGAGGGAAAACTGCCTAGCATAAAAAAACTTTCCACTAAGGAAAAAAGAGCAATTAGCCTAAGGGCTGTAAGGGGAAACCAGATAATCAAATTGTAGAACTACTGGTGCCCAAGGAAGAGATCTTCTAGAGACAAGGGAGAACAAGGTCTGTCCAGGCAAGGGGGACAGGAGGGAGGGTCGCAAGAAAGAAGGCGAGAGAAGACAACTAACATGGAACGTTATGGTAGGTACATAACTTCTAAATGTTAAGTTGTCAATCTCGCCTTCATTCTTGCTTGATGGGACCGCGTCCCTAGCACCTCTATCCTGGGTGGCTCAATGGAACAGACTCTTGAGAACCGTGGAACCAAAGCTAGCTCTATCCCTGGAGGCCAAATCCAATTTGTAATGAGAAACAAAGGTATGAGGAGTGGCCCAAGTGGCTGCTGCACAAATAGTATCTAAGGGTAGCCTAGCCTGAAAAGCTGTAGAAGTGGCTAGGCCTTTAGTGGAATGTGCTTTTGGTTTTGAGCCCAGTTGTTTGCCCCTAAGTTGATAAATGTCGGAAATGGTAGAAGATAGCCATCTAGATAGGGTCACTTTGGAAACAGGGAGGCCTTTCTTATTTTCAGCATAAGAAAGAAATAGCTGATCAGATTTTCTGAATTGCTTTGTTCTGTCCAAATAATATCTGAGTTGGCGGTGAACATCTAGGTAATGCAACTTTTGTTCTGATCTGTTGGAATAATTAGGAAAAAATACAGGAAGATCAATGGATTGATTTAAATTTGTTTTTGAAGCAACCTTGGGCAAAAAGGATGGATTAATTCTCAAGGAAACTCTGTCCTTATGGACGACAGAATAAGGAGGATGAACAGAGGGGGCATGAAGTTCTGACACTCTCCTAGCCGAGGTAATAGCGACCAGGAAGAGTGTCTTCACGAAAGAAACTTTAGTGAACATGAAGCAGCTGGTTCGAAAGGTGGAAGAATTAAGGATGTCAGCACTAGATTTAGGTCCCATTGTGGTGGAGGGCTTCTGACAGGAGGCTTCAGGAGAAAAATTCCTTTCAGAAAAGCTTTACAAAGCTTGTGGGACATAATGTTGTGGTCTGCAAACCCGACATGAAAGTTTGAGATTGCTGCCAACTGAACTTTAACTGTGGAAGATTAAGAACCTGAGTGAAAAATCTCCGCTAGAAAATCCAAAACCGTATGAACAGGGGCAGTAAAGGGATCTATGTTCCTCGATTTCGCCCAAAGGGAGAAACGTTTCCACTTGCTAGTGTAAATCCTTCTGGTAGAGGATTTAAGAGAAGCTACTATGACATCTCTAACTGGGTTAGAGATCATAGGAAGCCTGCCTAAGGAAGGAAGTGGAGCAACCAAGCTGTGAGGTTGAGAGAAGGAATGGACCGATGCAGCTGACCCGACTGGTGGATCAGAAGATCTGACACTGGGTCCAGATGCCATGGCTGCACCAAAAGATGACGATGAAGGAACGGAAACCAAATTTGACGAGGCCAATAAGGGGCAATGAGAATCATATTGGCTCTCAAAATGGTAGCTTTCTGGAGTACCTGTGGTATATCAATGGAAAGGGAGGAAAGGCATAAAGAAGTCCCTGGGGCCAATCTTGGGTAAGAGCATCTCTGGGGGGATGGCCCGGAAGAGGGAAGAGAGAGAAGAAGTCTAGGCATTTGCTGTTTTGGGGAGTAGCAAAAAGATCGCAACATGGGCGGCCCCACTTCTGAAAAATCTCCTCAGCTATAAAATGGTTGAGAGACCACTCGTGAGGCAAGAGAATTGCTCTGCTCAATTTGTCCGCTAGTATGTTGGTTTTCCCAGGGATATGCGTTGCTACCAGAAACCGATGAGAGGAGATAGCCCATTGCCAAAGCCTGAGAGCCTCTCGACACAAGGGATAGGACTTGGTTCCGCCCTGCTTGTTGATGTACCACACTACGGACATGTTGTCCATGTGAACTGCAATCGTTCCTAGTGGAAGAAAGTTGTTGAGGGCTTGCAACGTTAAAAGCACTGCTCTCATCTCTAGGACATTTATGTGCAGGTGGTATTTGAACGGTTGCCACGTCCCATGAACCATCCTGCCCTGATAATGACCCCCCCACCCGATCAGGGAGGCGTCCGTAGTGACTGTGGCTACTGGGGCCGGGGAAACAAAGGGTCTGCCCTGATGGACTTGGGGAGAGGAAATCCACCAGGATAGATGGTTCTTGTAAGTTTGTGTCACCAGGATCTGGTGACGCATGGGAAGCTGTTGGAAGGACCATTGGGTGAACATCCATTGCAAGAGACGCATGTAAAAACGGGCCAAAGGAAGAAGAGTGATGGCAGCTGCCATGAGGCCCAATACTTTCAGGACCAGTCTGGCTTGCACCTTTTTGCTGGCAAGAATGATCCGCACATTGTTTTGGATATCTAAGATTCTCTGGTCTGTTAGGTTTGCTGACATCCGAGCAGTGTCTAAATTTCGCCTATAAAAGTAATAGATTGGCAGGGCAATAAGGAGGACTTTTCGTAAT
The DNA here is from genome assembly GCF_019279795.1 of Protopterus annectens. Classification (NCBI taxonomy): domain Eukaryota; kingdom Metazoa; phylum Chordata; order Ceratodontiformes; family Protopteridae; genus Protopterus; species Protopterus annectens. The sequence continues at coordinate 333,748,563 of NC_056750.1, forward strand.
TGACCGAAATTCCTAACTGACTGCAGAGACGTAGGGTGTAATCTCTGGCTTGGAGAAGTTGATGCCTGGTGGTGGCTGAGAGGAGCCAGTCGTCGAGGTACGGAAACACCTGGAATCCTTGACATCTCAGGTGAGCCGTGACCACTGCCATGCATTTGGTGAACACTCTGGGGGCTGTAGTGAGACCAAAGGGCAGGGCTCTGAATTGAAAATGACTGGTCCCCAGCCGAAAGCGGAGAAAACTTCTGGAGCGTCTGTTGATTTTTATATGATAGTACGCATCCTGAAGGTCTATGGAGCACATCCAGTTGTCTTTGCCCAGAAAGGGCAAAATCGATTGAAGTGTGACCATCCGAAATCTTGTCTTTTTGACAGACTTGTTTAGTCTGCTGAGGTCTAATATTGGTCTCCAGTCTCCCGTCTTTTTGGGGACCAAAAAGAACCTTGAGTAGATTCCGGACCCTAAATGATCTGTTGGTACTGGCTGGATGGCCCTTTTTTTTAGAAGCTTTGAAACTTCTAGTTTTGCAATTTCCCTTAGACCGGGTGGAACGTCTGGAAGGGAACCTTTTTGAGGGAAGGGGCTTTCCTCGAAAGGAATCTTGTAACCCTCTGATATGATCGACTGTACCCATTTGTCTTGAAAGAGGGAAAACCAGGCTTCTGGGTACAGTGATAATCTTCCCCCGACTGCCTCCAAGGGTGGACAGTCGGGCAACACCTCAGGGATGCTGGAAGGGCTTGTCAGCGAGAGGCTCTCTGCTGCCCTGGTTCTGCGGACCCCCTCTGCCCCTAGGGCGGCGTCTATTGTTATTACCCCCTCTGCCTCTAGGGGTAAACTGGCCACGTGTGTCCGGCGTGACTCCCTGAGATTTTCGGAACCACATCTTTCCCCCCTTCTGTCCCTTAGGATAAGGCCTAGAAGGGGTGGAGAAACAGACTCCTACGGCAGAAAGAGTCTTGCCGTCTTGCTCACACCTGGTCAACGTATCCTTCACTTGAGGGCCAAACAATGTTGACCCATCAAAGGGAGAGTTTGCGAAGGACGCCTTAAAGGGGTCTGCAAAATTACAGAGCCGCATCCAGGACTGGCCTTGAAGAGCCACTCCTGTCCCTGCAGCTCTACTCGCTCCATCTGCTGCATAAGAAATTAGCCGCATGGAGGAGTTGGTTATGGAGTTAAGGATTCCTAGCTGAGGGGCAATCTTTTCCTGAGCCCCTGTAGCTGAAGGATCCTGTACAACTTCACCTAATTCCTTAAGGATGTCCCTTTGAAGTCTGGTGAAGTGACATAAATAGTTCAGCGAACGCATGGCAAAGGTCGCTGAGGAAAACATCCGCTTACCATACCTGTCCATGGTCCTAGACTCCTTGTTAGGAGGATGGACTGGTACGGAAGGATCTGCAAGTTCCTTTTTGGCGGCTGCCGCCACCACCATGGCATCAACAGGGGCACCTTTTGTAAGAAATTGTTTCTTGGTAGGGGCTGTAATAAATTTAGAGGGCCTCCTGGGAACTGGTTCCACGGAATCAGGAGATGCCCACGCCTTCCGAGTTATCACCTCCATGAGGGGGTCGAAAGGCGGAGACACCCAGGAGGTGGAGGGTCGAGATCCAAAGGCCTCTAGGTATACAGACTCATCCTCGGAGGGATTAATGGAGGGCCAGTTTCCCCTCTGTTTTAGGAGTTCTAGGATGTCTGAGAAAGAGACATCCTCAGAGGGGGATCTTGGGGATCCCTCAGACTCATCTAAGTCGGTATCTGAAGTGGTAGACTCAGGGGAGTCTAGGTGCTTCCTCTTACAGGTCCTCTTACGTGGAGGATCTCCTGACGGATCAGGAGAATCCTCGGAAGAGGGGGTTCTTCCCAGTGGGGAAACCTGAGGCGATGGATCTCTCGGTCCGGGAGCAAGAGAGTGGGAAGAGACATCTACAGGCACCACAGAGGGAGGAGCTAAGGGAATAGACTGCTGACTGAGCCCGGGGGCCAGCACACTCCTCATCACCTCAAAGGCTCCCCTCCCAGGGAGATCCGAGAGACCCCGTTACGAAGAAACAGGGGCTCCCGGGCCCACCGAAAGGGAAGGCTCAGAGGCAGATGTCGGAGCCGAGCTCACCAAGGCCGAAGCCCCGAGGGGAAGAGCAGGGTCGGACAAGGGTCCGATGCCACTCACCCCCTCGGAGCAGACCAGGGAAGCCCGACCACCGGATCCCTCCAAGGAAGGTCTCGAGGAGGAGATAAGAGTAGAAGCTGAAGGAGGAGAAAGGGGTGGTATCTGCACCGCAGCCGTAGCAGTGACTATTCCAATAGACTCCGGCTCCGAGCTCTGGAGGAGAGTTGAAGGAGGAACTTGAAGAGGGTGTGGGCTAGTAGTCGTCAGACGGACTGTGAAGCATTTGGGCTAGTGCCTGTGATTTTAATCTGCTTACCACTCTCTCCAAATGATGGTCTGAGAGCCTGGAAGACTTAGAAGAACGGCTCCGATGGCTCCGCTCAGAAAGAAGAGGAGAGGTCGGAGCCGAAAGTATAGGCTCCAAAGAGGGAGACCTGGACCGCTTCCTCGACGAAGCCATCGGAGCCGAAGAACTCTCGGTTCCAGACGGAGCCGACAACTTATCGGCTCCAAGCCTGGTCAAAGATGTATCGGTTCCAGCCGGAGTAGACACAGGCAAGGAAATAATGGTATCGGAGCCGCCAGCCGATACAAGCCTTAGACATGGTGGTCGGAGCCGGTGAGCCGACACCAATGTGGCAGTTAAAGTATCGGCACCGATAGCCATCGGTGCCGAAGATTTAGCCAAAATAAGATCGGCTCCAGCCGGAGCCGATCTCGACTCCAAAGGAGTCAGAGCCAGGGCCGAAGGCTTAGTAGCAGAAGCCTGGGCCTTGGAGGTCTTAGAGGGCTGACCCGAAGCAGACTTGGCCGGGGAGCCCTCTGGTTTAAGTAAGCCCCTTAAGATTAGTTTATTTCTCCTTTCCTGCAGGACACTCTGGCTGAAGGAGTGACAAATAGCACAGGAGTCCTGCAGGTGGAGAGATCCCAGGCAATAAATACAAGAAGTGTGACCGTCTGTCAGAGATATTTTCTGACAGCACGAGTCACACTTCTTGAAGCCTGAGACCCTCGGTTCTTTGGACATGGTGAGAAGTACACAAACACTCACACAGTCCCAGACTCAGAAATTTAACTTAAAAAGGGAGAAAAACTCACACACACACCCTGACAGGAAGGGATGGGAGAGGATTAAAGGCCAGAGTAAGTAAAACAACTAGGGAAACAGTAAACTAAGAGTTAGAGACTCAAACTATCTAAAAGTGACAAATATACTATAATCTGTGAGAAATATATGGAATGGGGTGACTAAATTCTGAATAGAAAATTACTTACCAAGAGCTGGTAAAAGGAGGACCTCATCAGCGAAGCGGCAAACGAGATCTGGGTATTTACCGCCTTGCATCATGGGATATGGGGCTGCCTCGAGCTGGTAAAAGTGACTCTCGAGCTTAGCAAGTGCAGAGTCGGAGCAGAGGATCGGCTCCGAACCCATCAAGCAAGAATGAAGGAGAGATTGACAACTTAACATAAAGAAGTTATGTACTCACCATAACATTCCATGTGAGTTGTTTATCTTGCCTTTATTCTCACTGATGGGTTCGGAGCCGATCCTCTGCTCCGACACGGCTTATAACAAAAGTTCAAGGTTTGCCAGTAGCTCGAGACCTAGCCCCTTATCCCACAATGCACTGCTGGAATTACCTCAGATCCTGTTTGCTATGAGTATATATGAGTATATATACCTTTTTTTTCGTTTTCTACAAGGAAGCGCTTCCCAAAGGGGAAGAAGTATTGAACAACCAGGATGGTACTAGCCTCTAAGTCAACTGTCAGCCAGGAGGGGGAAGGAGGGAGGGATGCGAGAATAAAGGTGAGAACTCACATGGAACGTTATGGCGAGTACATAACTTCTTTATGTGAAGTTGTTAAATCTCGCCCTAGCACCCTCAATCTTGGGTGGCTCATGGAAGTACGTTTTTCAGTACCGTGGAACCAAAGGAAGACCTATCCCTGGAAGCCTTACCTACTTTGTAATGCGTGATAAAGGTATGAGGCTTAGACCAAGTGGCTGCAGCACAAATATTGTCAAGGGTCAATTCGCATAAACAAAGGATATACAATCTGATAACCATTTAGATAGGGTTGTTTTAGCCACTGGATTACCTTTTCTGGCCTCCGAAAAAGATACGAAAAGTTGATCTGATTTTCTAATATCCTTAGTTCTATCAAGATAAAATCTGAGCTGCCAGGGTACATCAAGTTTATGCAGCATGTATTCCAATTTGTTAGAGTGGTTGGGGAAAAAAGACTGGCAACTCAATGACCTGATTGATATTGGATTCAGAACAGACTTTAGGCAAAAAGGAGGGGTTTGTTCTGAGAGATACTCTATCAGCATGGAAAATCATGTAAGGAGGTCTGATAGATAATGCTTGAAGTTCTGACACTTGGCGGACAGAAGTAATGGCTACTAGAAATATAGTCTTCCAGGACAAATATTTGAGATCACAAGAATATGCTGGTTCGAAGGGGGGGGGGGATTATTTGAGACAGCATAAAATTCAAATTCCAGGGAGAATTAGGAATTTTGACATGGTCTCATGTGGAAAACACCTTTAAGAAAAGCCTTGGATAACTTATGGCCCATAACGTTCAACCTAACGTTCAACCTATCGAATCCAAGATGGAAATTTGATATGGCGGCTAACTGGACCAACTGTGGCAGCTGCTGCTCCTTCCTTAAAAATCTGGCAAAAATTCTAAAATGGACGATAGAGGGGCTCGGAAAGGGTCGATTTTCTGTATATTGGCCCAAATTGAGAACCTGTTCCACTTACTGCGGTATAGTTTCCTGGTGGATGGCTTGTGAGAAGACAAAAGGATTTGTCTTGTATCATCTGAGAATGAATGAAGCCTGGCAATTAGGGGAAGTGGATTAGCCAAGCAGTCAGCTTTAGGGACTGCAGTGAAGAATGGAGGTCCCCTGACGGGTGTGTCAGAAGTTCCGGAGCTTGGTCCAGGATCCATGGATCCTCCAGCAGATGATGATGAAGGTAAGGGAACCAAATCTGTCAAGGCCAGTAGGAGGCTATGAGGATAACTGTCCTTCCCAGCAATTTTGCTTTCTGTAAAAACTTGGGTATCAATGGAATAGGTGGGAATGCATATAGGAGACTCTGAGGCCAATCGTGTACGAGTGCATATCTTGGGGAATGTCCTGGAGGTGGTATTAGGGCAAAGCAGTTTCTGCATTTGGTATTTATGTGACTGGCAAAGAGGTCACAGCAAGGCTAGCCCCATTTGCAGAAAATCAAATCCGCAACTCGTTGGTTGAGAGACCACTCGTGAGGCAACAGTATTGCCCTGCTCAGCTTGTCCGCTATCACGATGGATTTCCCCGGGATGTGCGTTGCTATCAGAAAACAGTGGGATGACACAGCCCATTGCCATACCCAGAGGGCTTCTCGACAAACGGGGTAAGACTTAGTTCCACCTTGCTTCAATACCAGACCACTGACAGGTTGTCCATCTGAATTGCAACTGTCCCTAGAGGAAGAGAGTCCTGAAAGTACTGGAACGCCAGAAGTACCGCTCTCAACTCCAGAACATTGATATGCAGATGTGACTCTTGATCCTTCCATGTGCCTTGGGCAGTCTTTCCCTGAGAATACCCCCCCCCCACCCTATCAGGGAAGCGTCCATGGTCACAGTGGCTACTGGGGGGGGGGGGGGGGCAAAGGGTCTTCGATGGAGGTTGATGTCTCTTCATGTCACAATCGGAAGGTCTCTCCTGCAAGAATCTGTGATGAGAATCATGTGGTGCATCGGTAGCTTTTGTTAAGACCACTGAGCGAAGAGGAGCCACTGAAGGATTCGCATATGCATCCTTGCGAGTGGTATAGCCAGGATTGCTGCCGCCATCAAACCTAGCACCTTCAAGACCTCTGCTGCTGTAGCTTTGTTCTTTGACACCAGTGAGTTGGACGTGTTGGCGAAGAAGTGAGACTCTTTCGATTGGAAGACGTAGGGTGGTGGTTGAGGTATCTAACTCTGCACCTCGCGATGGCGAGAAGGCAGACTTTTCAAAGTTGATTGTAATGCCTAATTGATGGCAGAGTGTCAGAGTATATTGTGTTGCCGGAGTCAATTGATGCCTGGTGGTCGTGGTGAGGAGCCAATCATCTAGGTATGGAAACACCTGGAATCCTAGACGCCTCAGGTGAGCCGTGACCACTGCCATGCATTTGAACACCGGAGGCTGTAGTGAGACCAAAGGGCAGTGCTCGAAACTGGTAATGATTGGCTTGGCTCCCAGCCGGAAATGCAGGTGATCCCTGGAGTGTCTGTTCATTTTATGTGATAGTATGCGTCCTTGAGATCTATGGAGCACATCCAATCGCCTTTCCCTAGGAAGGGAAGAATGGACTGAAGTGTGACCATTCGGAACTTCTCTTTCTTTACAAATTGGTCGAGTCTGCTGAGGTCCAAGATAGGTCTCCAGTCCACTGTTTTCTTTGGTACCAAGAAGAATCTTAAGTTCCGAATCCAACTTGGTCTGCTGGGACTGGTTGGATGACACTTTAGCAATTTTTGGACCTCTACGATTGCTTGTTCCCAGAGACTGGGTGGAACATCTGGAATTCTGTTTACAGAAGTGGGAGGGGAAGAGAACGGTATGAAATATCCTTTGGAAATGATGCTTTGTACCCATGTATCTAACGTTACACTTAGGCAGGCTTCTGGGTACAAAGATAAGCGGCCCCCCCCCGACTACTTACAGAGCCGGACAGCAGAGCCTCCTTTCAGGAGCGCTGGTAGGGCTGACCAGAGAACTGGCATCTGTCACCCTGTTACTGCGGACCCCCTCTGACGTGCGGGCGGCGCCGTCTGTTATAACCCCCTCCTCTGCGTCTAGAGGGGGTTTCTCCAAGTGTGCCCTGAAAGGCTCACTCTGCTTTTCGGAACCACATTTTTCCACCCTTAGGGCCCTTGGGATAGGGCCGAGTGGGGGTAGAAAAACAAACTCCAACAGCAGATAGGGTCTTGCCTTCCTGCTCACACCTGTTTAAAGTTTCCTTTACTTTAGGCCCAAGCAGTGATGAGCCATCAAATGGGGTGTTGATAAAAGAAGACTTAAAGGGCTCCGCAAAGGAACAGAGACGTATCGAGGCTCGTCTCCGCAGAGCAATGCCTGAACTAGCGGCCCTACTCAAACCATCAGCTGCATAAGATACGAGATGCATGGACGAGTTCACAACAGAGTTTAGGGTAGCGAGCTGTGTGCTGACTTTGATGGCAACCCCTGCAGCTACCGTACCCTGGAGAGTACCTCCTAGCTCTTTCAGGAGATCTCTTTGTAGTCTCGTGAAATGGGTTAAATAGTTCAGCGATCGCAGAGAAAAAGTCACTGAACTAAACATGTTTCCCATATCTATCCACGATCCTAGAATCTCTGTTAGGAGGATGGATAGATGCGGATGTTTCAGACACTTCCTTTTTGGTGGCTGCAGCTACCACCATGGCATCAACAGGCACTCATTTGGTCAAAAAGGCTTTGTCCACTGGGGAAGAGATGAACTTATATGGCTTCCGAGGGACAGGTTCCATGGCCTCCAGTGACTCCCATGCCTTACGAGAGATCAGCTCCATGAGCTCATCATAAGGTGGAGACACCCAAGAAGTGGAAGGTTCGAGACCAAAAAGCCTTCAAGAGCACTGACTCGTCCTCAGTAGGGGGTTTTAGACTGCCAATTGCCCCTTTGACTCAGGATCTCCAATACCTCGGCAAAGGAGATCCTCAGGAGGGGGATCAAGGGGACCCTTCTGACTCATCCAAGTCAGTGTCTGAGGTCAAAGACTTCTGTGGAGATCCTCAGGAGGGGGATCAAGGGGACCCTTCTGACTCATCCAAGTCAGTGTCTGATGTCAAAGACTTCTGTGGGGAGTCCAAGTGCCTCCTCTTGCACAGTCTCTTCCTGGGTACCTCCTCAGTGTGGAGATCTGGGGAGGTCTCGGAAGAACAGGGGGCACCCTGTGGGGCTACTTGAGACTCAGGGTCTCTACACTTAGGGGGATCGGTAGACGTAGAAGCGGACACAGGTGCTTGAGGGGAGAAGGAAGCCTGAACTGATGCAGACGATGTCTTAGGAGACAGGACTCTCTTCATGGCATCGAAAGCACCATGACTCCAACGAGAAGGAGTAGACTGATCCAGAGGGACCGTTCAATCCTCCCGCACCGAAATCATAGGCTCCAAGCCAGAGGTAGGTGCAGAGCTCATCCAAGCCGAAGCCCCAAGAGGAAGAGCCGGCACAGACTAATTGGTCCGACTATCCTCCCCGTTCCAGACAGGAGAGTGTCGGCTCCTAGAGTCCTCGGTCGGCGCCGAAGACGTCCGAGTAGATGGAACCTATAACATCGATGCAGGTCTCAGTTCGACAACTATTGGTTCAGGCTCCTTCAGCTCAGAGAGTCCAGTACGGCTCAGAGGAGTAGTAGTCAAGTCCGGTTCAATGGTCTTCGGCTCAGATGAAAGGGTCGGGGCCGACAACAATTTAGCAAGTCCTGGTGCCCGTAGAAGCTTCTGCACTAGCCGATCCATAACAGAGAGGCTGACTGAAGACTTCGAGGAATGCACCGTAGGTGCTGACTGGAGCAGAGGAGATGAGGGAACCTCAGAGACCAGCTCCAAGACTGGGAGCTGGCTCCGAACCAAAGGGACACTCGGTTGAGGACTGTGGAACTGATGACCCTGTACCCTCTATTCTTTTTGCCTTCTTAGCAACTTTAGAATCTCCAGAAGATTTAGATGACTTTGAAGAAGTGCTAGCACCTTCCTGGCTACCAAACGCCTCAGAGAAAAGTACAGTTTTGTACCTACCATAAATGCAGATGTCCGATAGACATGCAACTGCAGTTATAACATGTGGGTTGTCCTGCCTCAGGCAGCCCTCGGTCGGCCGGATTCCAAAGTCTGGGTCCGACGTCGGCTGATGTCGCATTTCTCTCCGACGTCAGAGCGGCTGGAGTACATAAGCATCAGCCGACGCCATTTTCTTCAGTGTTTCTTGCCCCAGATGCCAGGTGCCCTCCAAGGAAGGCTGTAATCAAATTGGAAGACAAAAACAGGATTCCAAACAAATAAATGAGCAATAAAACAAATACACCATAACAGATATCCCCAGCTAAGAGTAACAGGGATAGGAGTGGACCCTAGGCATAGAGGGGTATGGAGGGAGGGAAAATCCGACTGCAGTTGCATGTCTATCGGACATCTACATTTATGGTAGGTACAAAACTGTACTATGTCCTTCAAGAATGCAACTGCAGTCATAACATGTGGGTAGAATACCAAAGCTTAGCTGGGGGAGGAGGTATGCTCTAGGAAAGAGATGGTGTGGCAATCAAACCCTGCAGGACTGCCGAAGCAAAGCCTGCTCTAGATCTGGAATATAGAGGGAGATTGTAGTGTTTGGAGAATGTATGCACGGAGCTCCATGTAGCAGCTTCTAGAATGTCTTTGGTAGGCACCCCTCTTAAGAATGCTGTAGAGGTGGCTGTAACTCTGGTGGAATGTGGTCTGACATTGGCTGGAACAGTCTTTCCATGAAAGGAATAACAGAATCTGATGCAATGTCCAATCTATTTAGAAATAGTCTGTTTTGAAATTGCTTTTACTTGGACTGCAGGGGCGTAAGCTACAAAAAGTTGTTCAGACTTCCTACTGGCCTTGGTTCTGTCCAGGTAGTATCGAAGTTGTCTGTGAATGTCCAAGGTATGCAAAAGTCTTTCCCCCTTATTCTCAGGATTGGGGAAGAAAGCAGGCAGATGAATGGCTTGATTTAAAGAAACCCTAAATACCACCTTTGGCATAAAAGTAGGGTTGGTCCTTAATGAAACCCTGTCTCTGTGAAAAATAATAAAGGGTGGTATTGCCATTAGGGCCTGTAGCTCCGAAACCCTTCTTGCTGAGGTAATTGCCAACAGGAAAGCTGTCTTCCATGAGAGAAATTGCAAGTCAACTGAAGCTGCTGGCTCAAAAGGAGGTAGAGTCAGTTTTTCTAAGACAAAATTGAGGTCCCAGGCTGGCACTGGGGCCTTTCTTGGTGGCTTAATGTTCTTTATTCCCCTGAGGAATTGTCTTAGTAGGGGGTGAGAAAAAACAGGAGGATCAGTGTTGTATCTAGCTGAAATAGCAGATGCATGTATCTTTATGGAAGAATATGAGAGGCCGTTCTTTAACATATCTGCCAAATATTCCAAGATGAGTGGGATGTTCAACAATGATGCATCATGTCCCTTGCTGGTATTCCAATTGCTGAATCTTTTCCACTTTGCTAAGTAAACCTTTCTGGTGGATGGTCTTCGAGCCTCTGTTAGTATCTGCTGGACTTCCTTGGAGAGAGAGATAAGCTGAAGTTATTTATGGGATCTCCCAGGCTGTTAGCTGCAGTGTCTGAAGGTTTGGATGCAGTGTTTCGAAATTGTCTCGAGTCAAAAGTAGAGGCCACTGGGGGAGGGCCCACCTCCTGGTGTGACATATGCTCCGTAGTAGTGGGTACCAGTGTTGTCTTGGCCAATCCGGAGCTATTATGATTCCCTTGGGCTTCTCTGCTTTGATCTTTAGTAATACTGAGGTCATCAGTGGCAGAGGTGGGAATGCATAGATTGCTAGGGAGTTCCAGTTGAAAGAGATGGCATCTATTTTCCAAGCTTTTGGATGGTATATCCTTGTGCAAAATTTTGGTAGAAGATGGTTGAGGTGAGAGGCAAATAGGTCCACTTCTGGCTTGCCCCAAGTCGAAGTGAGTTGTCTGAAGGCCTTCGGATGTAACCTCCACTCGTGTGGATCTGTGAAATTCCTGCTTAGGCTGTCCGCCAACACATTGTCTTTTCCTGGAACAAACCGGGATTGTAACTGGATGTTTAGGCTCAGTGATTTCTCCCAAAGCTGCATTGTCAGTCTGCAAAGGGGGTAAGAGTGGGTGCCCCTGCTTGTTTATGTACCACATCACAGTGGTGTTGTCTGTCCGTATCATTAAATGGCCTTGCTGGAGTTGGTGTTGAAAAGCCTCGATGACATGCATTACTGCCAGCATTTCCTTTTGGTTTATATGCAGATGTGTTTCCTTTGGAGACCATTGTCCTTGTATACACCTGCCTTCCATGTGCGCCCCCCATCCAAGGTCTGAGGCGTCTGTAGTCATGGTCTGTGTTATCTGTGGTTTTTTGAATGACATACCTGTGCTTTCCTGGCTCACCGAGGCCCACCATAGGAATTCCTTTTGTAGGCATGGAATGAGTGGTATGATTGTCTCCAAGTTGTTGCTGTGTCGAGACCAAATGCTTTTTAGGTACCAGTGAAGCTTTCTCGTGTAGTTTTGCTAATGGAACCAGTAGAATGCAGGATGCCATGTAACCCAGGGCCTGTAGGAATCTCCTTGCAGTCATCTGGGTGAGTTTTGCAAAACCTTTGAAGTAATGAGTTAACTTCTCTTGCTTGTCTTCTGTCAGGTAAGCCATTTAAGAGGCTGTGTCTAGTTTGGCTCCCAAGAAGTTTATTTGCTGGGATGGCTGCAGTCTTGACTTTTGGAAGTTGACTGTGTATCCCAGAGCTTGAAGTAATCGTATGACATAATACAGGTTTTTTGTCAACATCAATTTGTCGTCCGCTTGTATGAGGCAGTCGTCCAGGTACGGGTAAATTTGTATACCCTGGAGCCTGCAATGAGCAATTACTGAAGCCAGGCATTTTGTAAATACTCTGGGCGCAGTAGATAAACCAAATGGCAATGCTGAGAATTGATAATGCTCTGGGCCTGCAAGAAATCTGAGGTATCTTCTGCAGCTGTGTCTGATAGGGACATGCAGGTATGCCTCCTTGAGGTCCAGAATAATCAGCCACGACTCCTTGCCCAGCATGGGAAGGAGTTGCTGTAGAGTCAGCATTTTGAACTTTGGTACTATGAGGAAGGTGTTTAATGCGGACAAGTCCAGTATTGGTCTCCATTGAGATTCTTTTCTTGGAACAAGGAACAGTCTTGAGTAAAACCCCTGGTCTTGTTCTTGTTGTGGAACTCTTTCTATTGCTTTCATTCGAGTCAACAGAGTGATTTGCTTGATAGCCTCTGCCCTCTGATTTTGTGGTAGGTTTGGCATGCCTTGTTTTCTTGGCAAGGTATGAAAATGAAACCTGTACCCTCTGTCTATAATGTCCAAAATCCATTTGTCCTTCGTCAGTCTGTGCCAGTTTTCTGCAAACAGAGATAATTTCCCGCCCAAGGGAGCTTCTAGTTGTTCCCTGGTAGGCGGTAGTAGAGGAAAGTCATTGAGTTTGTGGTTGTTGGGCAGGTGAAACCCCTGCGTCACTTCTTTGGTTTCCTGGCTGCCATTGTCGTCCCCTGTAAGGGCCTCTGTATTGGCCTCTTCCTCGGCCACGTCTGTTCTTACCCTTTGAAACTTTTCTGGATTAGGAAAGGACCAGTTTTTTGAAGGCCAATTCCTACTGAATCTGGGAGGTTGAACCTGGAGGAAATCTTTCACAGTCTGAACTGATTTTGCTTTTTCTTCGATGGTCTTTAACACATCCTTAGCATTTGCACCAAAAAGCTTGTTCTTTTCCAAAGGTGCATCCAGAAGTTTTGCTTTTACATGATCTGGTAGAGGTTGATCTTTTAACCAAGAATGTCTACGAATCACTGCCCCTGTCATAGCTGCCCTACATGAAGCTTCCAGTGCATCATATCCACACTGCAGGAAGTGATTGCTTACTTGCTGAGTGTTATGTACAGCTTCCTGCAAAGTCTTCCCGTCTAAAGGATCAGGAGAAGCTAATGTTTTTTGTAAATCTTCTAAGAGATAATCCTGATATTGTAACATATGAAAAAGGCAATTTAAAGCTCTCATAGATAAGGTAGTGGATGTGTAAACCTTTTTGCCCCATCTCTCTAATGACCTCGCTTCCCTGTTGGAGGGCAAAGGATTTTTTGAGGTGGAGGCTGAAACTCCTTTAGGCCCCTGTGAAATAGTTTCCAAATCAGCAGTATGGGCCCTGAATAAATGGGAATGAGTTTCTGGGACCCTGTAATACCTGTCTGGCTTGGCTGGAGCAGGAGGAAGAGAATCAGGGGTAGCACTAGAGTCAGAATACAAATCTTTTAGTTATGTACTTACCATAACTTTAGATGTTTGGGATCCATCTCGCCTACATTCTGTACTGATGGGGCTCGGAGCCGATCCCTCGGCTCCGACTCTGCACGCTATGCTATAGAGCGAGGCCTCTTATTGGCTGAGCTATTTCTTATCCCAGGATGCACCACCACTAATCCCCCAGATCTTGTTTGTCCGCATTCATGCACACATGCACAACTTGTTTATATAACATTGTTAGATGTTTCAAGATGAAACAACAGGATTCGGACCTTCTGATATCCTCTGATCTCCAAGGAAGGGGGAAGGAGGGTGGGTTATTGGGAATGTAGGCAAGATGGATCCCAAACATCTAAAGTTATGGTAAGTACATAACTAAAAGATGTTATGTGATCCTATCTCGCCTACATTCTGTACTGATGGGACAGCGTCCCTAGCACCTAAATCCTGGGTGGCTCATTGGAAAACACTCCTGAGCACTGTGGAACCAAATGAAGCTCGTCCTCTGGATGCCACATCCAATTTGTAGTGGGAAATGAAAGTGTGCAGGGAAGACCATGTAGCCGCAGCACAAATGTCACTAATGGCAAGCTTAGAATGAAATGCTATCGAAGTAGCCATAGCCCTTGTAGAATGAGCTTTGACAGAGGTGGTAAGCTCTTTGTTAGAATAAAAATAAGCTTGAGTAATACAGTCCCTGATCCATTTGGCAATAGTGACCTTTGTGACAGCTTTGCCCAATTTATTGTCTGCAAAGGATACAAACAACTGATCTGTTTTCCTTGTTTGTTTGGTCCTATCTAAATAAAAACGCAACTGCCTGTGGACATCTAATGTGTGGAATATGAATTCCGCTTTGTTAGAATATTTCGGAAAGAAGACTGGAAGTTCTAATGATTGTTGTAGGCAAAAACTGGAACAAACTTTAGGGACAAAGGAAGGATTTGGCCTGAGAGATACTCTGTCTTTGTGAAAAACCAAGTACGGAGGTTTTACAGACAAAGCTTGAAGCTCTGAAACCCTTCTGGCAGAAGTAATCGCCACCAGAAAAGCAGTCTTCCACGATAGAAATTTTAGATCACATGTCGCTGCCGGTTCGAAGTGGAAGGAAGTTAAGGCGCGTAACACCACATCGAGATCCCATGGAGGAGCAGGATGAGAAATCGGAGGTCTTAAAAGCGCAGCACCTTTCAAGACGGTCTTACACAATCTGTTGCTCATTAAAGGTGGGTTTATAGATTTGTGAAAATTGGAAATAGCTGCCAATTGAACCTTGATGGTAGAGACTGAAGAGCCTTGATTGAAAAGAGAAGTTAAAAATTTTAGTACCTCTGATACGGGAATAGTGATGGGATCCAGGCCCCGGAGTTGAGCCCAAATAGCAAATCTTTTCCATTTGCTAGAATACAATTTCTTTGTAGCAGACTTGTGGGCGAAGATAAGATGTGTACAACTTCTGGATCCAATGTATGACTCCTGACTATAGTCGGAAGAGGAGGAGCCAAGCCGTCAATTTTAAGGTGTGAAGGGAATGGTGGAATAGTCCCGACTGATGAACCAAAAGGTCTGGGATCTGATCCAGGAACCATGGACCTTCCAGAGCATACTTCCGAAGATAGGGGAACCATACTTGACGAGGCCAGTAAGGAGCAACTAAGATCATTTTGCTCCCCAAGAGATGCCTTTGGATCACCCTGGGAAGGAGAGGAACTGGAGGAAGGCATAAAGCAAGCCGGTGGGCCAAGGACGGCTAGTGCATCCATGGGGCTCTTCCCGGGCCGGGTGAGGAGAAGAACTTTTTGCACTTCGCATTTAGAGGAGTCGCGAAGAGGTCGCAACACAGAACTCCCCATTTGCTGAAAATCTGATTTGCAACTGTGATGTTCAGAGACCATTCATGAGGAGAGAGGATGGTTCTGCTCAGTCTGTCGGCTATCACATTGGACTTGCCGGGATATGAGTAGCCACTAGAAAGCGTTTGGTCGACACTGCCCATTCCCAAACCCTCATGGCCTCTCTGCAAAGAGGATAGGATCTGGTCCCTCCCTGTTTGTTCAAGTACCAGACAACTGACATGTTGTCTGAGTGAACGGCAATCACGCCCTGAGGGAGGTAATCGTGAAGGGCTTGAAGGGACAGAAGCACCGCCCTCATTTCTAGGATGTTGATATGAAGTAGGGTCTCTTCTGGGTGCCATTTGCCTTAGACTGACCTGCCCAGGGAATGCCCCCCCCCACCCCATCTGGGAGGCGTCCGTGGTCAAAGTGGCCGCAGGAGGAGGTGGAACAAAGGGTCGTCCCTGATCCAAATTGGAGGGCACTAGCCACCAGCGAAGGTCCCGTTTGCAGGTTTCCGTGATCCATATGAGGTGACAGAGGGAGTTCCTGAAAGGACCACTGAGCTGAAAGAAGCCACTGGAGAATTCTCATGTGCAACCTTGCTAGGGGAACTAGAAGAACCGTGGCGGACATGGATCCCAATAGTTGCAGGACCATTCTGGCTGGGGCTTTGGATCTGGGAAGTAAGGCTCGAACTTGAGACTGTATGGTTTTGTATTCTGTCTGTAGGTAGATAGACCCGCATTCGGTTTGAGTCTATCTCTACCCCTATGAATCTTATGCGTTGAGATGGCAGCAACACAGACTTTGGCCAATTGAAGGTGATTCCAAGGGAATCGCCCAGTGATATAGTGGCTTGTAGGCTCCGCAATAGTAGATGCTTGGAGGTGGCAGTTAGGAGCCAGTCGTCTAGATATGGAAACACATGGAATCCTAGACTTCTCAGGTGAGCAGTCACGACCGCCAAACACTTGAACACCCTGGGGGCTGTGGTGAGACCAAAGGGCAGCGAGCGGAACTGAAAATGACTGCCTCCTAGGCTGAAGTGCAGATGTCTCCTGGACGCGTGATGTACCATGATATGGTAATAAGCGTCCTTGAGATCTATGGAGCACATCCAAACACCTTTCTCCAGCAATGGGAGAATGGTTTGTAGGGTGACCATTCGGAACTTGGACTTTCTGACTGAACGGTTTAGAATGCTGAGGTCCAAAATGGGTCTCAAGTCCCCGGTCTTTTTTGGCACCAAAAAGAATCCGATCTGGTCTGCGGGGACCGGTTGGATGACTCCTTTTTGCAGCAGCTTTGAAACTTCTGAGGCTGCAGTTCCCCGTTGACTGGGTGGCAGGTCCGGGATTTTTTTGGACTGAGGTGGAGAGTGAGAGAAAGGGATGGTGTAACCTCCGGCGATAATTCGAAGCACCCATCGGTCCTGAGTGATACCTTCCCAGGCTTTTAGGTGCTTCGAAAAACGACCCCCAACTGGCTCCGGAGCTGCACAGTCGGGCAATCCCTCAGGGACTGTGAAAGGCTGAAGAGCCACAAAAGGACTCGCGGTCTCCAGTGTTGCGAGGGCCTCTGCCGCCTCTGGGACGGCGTCTTCCGGAAGAATTTCCCCCTCCCCTGCCTCTGGAAGGGGGATCATCCTGCTGAGAGGGGTAAGACTTCTGAGATCTACGGAACCACATTTTCCCTCCTCTTTTAGCCTTGGGGTAAGGCCGAAAGGGAGTGGAAAATCGGGCCCCTACGGCAGTCAAAGTCTTACCTTCCTGCTCGCAGCGGGCCAGTGTGTCCTTTACCTTGGGTCCAAACAGGGAGGACCCATCAAAGGGGGCGTCGGCAAAGGAAGACTTAAAAGCCTCCGCGAAATGACACAGGCGGAGCCAGGCTTGTCTCCGTAGAGCAATGCCTGCACCCGCCGCTCTACTCGCCCCTTCGGCCGCATAAGAAATGAGCCTCATGGACGAGTTTGAAATAGACAACAGTGTAGCCAGCTGAGAGCCAACCGTCTGGGCCAGCTCCTCAGGCAGGTTACCCAAGAAGGTATCGGAAAGTTCTTTAATCAGATCCCTCTGAAATTTGGTAAAGAGCGTGAGGTAGTTCAAGGACCTTAATGTAAAGGCCGCTGAACTTAGGGTGCGCTTACCGTACCGATCCATGCTCCTAGACTCCTTATTAGGAGGATGGACGGACGTCGAAGCCTCTGCTACATCTTGCTGGGTAGCAGATGCCACCACCAAAGCATCTACAGCCACACCTTTAGTTAGGAACTCTATTTCAGGGGGTGCTGAGAGGAACTTATTAGGACGAGCAGGCACTGGTTCCACAGAGTCTGGGTGTTCCCACGCCCTTCGACAGATCAAGTCCAAAAGCTCGAAGGGCGGAGACACCCAGGAGGCAGAGGGCTGAGCCCCGAAGGCCTTAAGGAACACCGACTCATCAGCAGAAGGGGGTTTGGATTGCCAGCCGCCTCGTTGTTTAAGGGCTTCCAGGATGTCTGCAAAGGAGACATCATCTGAGGACGACTTAGGGGACCCTTCTGCATCATCGAGATCAGTGTCTGATGTAAGAGACTCATTAGGGGAGTCAACGTGCTTCCTCTTGCACGATCTTTTCCTGGGGGGTTCCCCCGAAGAAGCTTCAGAAGGACCTCCAGGAGGGGGGGAAACCCCAGTGGGGGTAACCTCAGGCCCCAGGGCTCCGCTGTCTAAGGACATGGGGACTGCCAAAGACCCAGTCTCGGTATGCAGGGAAGGAGCTGGGGAGACCGTGGAGGTAGCCAAAGATGATTTGGCTAATGCACTCCTCATAGCCCTGAAGGCGGGACCACCAGAATCCTGGGAGGGTCCCACCTCCGTGGCCACGACGGTAGACGGCACTCCATGGCACGCACCGAGAGGAAGGCTTGGGACCGAAAACATCAGTCCCGAAGCATCCCCCCCGGGGCAGACAGAAGAAGTCCGCGTACCGAACTCCGACTCAAGAGCCGGAGTTGGAGTAAGGGTCGGGCCCGACCCTAAAACCTCCACCGGTTCCACCAGCACCAACGGTGCCGAGGCTGTTGGAGGAGGAACCATAGTAGCAGGGTGGACCATCGGCTCCGAAGCCGAATGGGCTGGAGCCAAAACTAACTTTTGGAACACCGGAGACTGGAAGAGTCTTAGGAGCACCCTGTCGATGTCCGAATCAGACATCTTGGAGGATCTAGATGATACCGATCGGGTCCGAACCGATTTCTCCATCGGCTCCATAGGACTAGGGGACCGGCTTCGAATGGATTCTATTACTATCTGTTCCGAGGGAGATCTCAAGGCAATTTCCCTCGGTGCCGATGAGGACTTCGGCGCCGAAGGGGAAGAGTCTGAGCCGGCAACCCTCATCGGCTCCAATATCAGTGGAGCCGATGAAGGTGACCCGCCTCTCGATGCCCCAGTCCTCTGCTCCGAAACCAGAGGGGTCGAGACTGGAGGCATCGAGGCAGACCATTCCGCCCTCGGCTCCGAAGTCCGTGGAGCTGATGGAGAAGCCTGCCTAGGTTTTTTGGCAGTCTGTTTCGACAGACTGGTCAGAGCAGACGCTTTTTTCTTTTTTGAAGGAGAGGGAGAAGAAGATAAAGCCTCCTCGAAGGATGGCTTAAATCAACCCTTTAAGGATTAATTTGTTTTTCCTCTCCTGGAGGACTCTTGATGAGAAGGCATGACACACGCTACATGACTCTTGTAGGTGCTTGGCGCCTAAACAAACGCACGAGGAGTGGTCGTCCGTTATGGAGATCTTATAACCACACCTCGCGCACTTTTTAAACCTAGAGGGTCTATGCTCCTTAGACATGTTGACTACCTAGGGAAACAAGATTAATTACAGTGAAGAGAAACTAAGAAAGTTTAGTTTTTTTTTTTTTTTTTTTTTTTTTATTTTACACAAAAAAACCAGTTCACGAACTAGTAGCACAAAAACACATAAAATGAGGGTCAAGACCCTCTAACTTAAGCAGGTACTTGACCAGTAAAACACAAAACGCTAGATAGTAATAGGGGAAGGCCCCTCTAACTTAAACGGGAAACCTTCCCTTAACGAAAAAACACAATTCTCTCCACAAAAATTTTCAAATACACTCGTACAACAACGATAGCTGTTAAAACAGCTTTTGGGTTCAAATTAACAAATTTTCTGACAGGAAAAGTCTGAATAAACAGTACTTAGCCCAGCCAAGTTTGAGACCACGTCCTAGCTTGTAAGCGGCAAACGAGATCTGGGGGATTAGTGGTGGTGCATCCTGGGATAAGAAATAGCTCAGCCAATAAGAGGCCTCGCTCTATAGCATAGCGTGCCGAGTCGGAGCCGAGGGATCGGCTCCGAGCCCCATCAGTACAGAATGTAGGCGAGATAGGATCACATATCATCCAGAACATCAAGTACAGGAGGAATAGCTAAGGGCCTGTGCTGAGGCTTCTTAAGGAAAGTCCTAAGGCGTTTCCTAGAATCAGAATATTCCTGACCTTGCCACTTGAAATGTTCCCTCATGGTGTGCAGAACTTCCCCAAAAGAAATATCCTCAGGAGGGGAGGCCGAAGGGATGGAATCTTCTGCATCCGAGTCCTCATAGGTCCGGAAGAGCTCTTCCTGGCTATCAGAGTGGACAGAGCCCTCAGAGTCTTCATCTGAAGGAGTAGGGTCAGAGGGTTCAACCCGGGGCCTTTTATCAGGAGGAGGCTGGGATGCTCTCTCAGGATGGGCCTGTGAACCTCTAATCATGGAAATTAAATCAGCAGCCATGGACATAATTTGTGTCTCCGGAGTCGGCTGAGGTAAGGATTTAGAAGTAATATGCTTGGTTTTGCTGGCTGCCTTAGCCCTAGTGTAGGCCTTAATAGACATGGCCATAGGAGGCCTGGCAGCTCCACGTGCAGGAGTGACCTTGCCTACAGCAATGGTCACGGGCATTTCCTCGGTTTCGGTATCCGGAGGAAAATCTATAACTGGCGGAGTAATGTCTGGAATCGGAGTCGTCGGTAATGCGGTGTCTTCGGTTCGGAGCGGTGGAGAGACAGTCTCAGAGGGAACCGGAGCACTCGCGCTAGGTTTTGGCGTGGAGTCGGTGGTAGACGCGGGCCGAGGATGTCGGTCCCGGTCTTTTCGCTTTTTGGGAGTTTGCGATGTCGGAAGATCCGACGGCATGGTGTAAGCAAATTTATCGCCGAAGAAATCTTCAGCGAACTCCGCCCGGCGCCTGAGAGTGCGCTTGTTGAAACGAGCACAGGCTACACAGACCGAGACGTCGTGGTCTGGGCCCAGGCAAGGGAGGCAGTAAGAGTGGAAATCCTTATGAGGTATTTGTTTACCACAAAAAAGACAATTGTTAACTTTTTCAGTAATTTCTGACATCGGCTGAGGCAAGAAAAGGTCCCCAACGGGGTACTTAGCTTTTTTGATGACTTCGGTATCGTAGAATACAGGAGCTGGCCGACCGGCACTTGCGAACTGCTTCTGCTTCGGGCACCACGCGGCAAGAAAGACTGAAGAAAATGGCGTTGGCTGATGCTTATGTACTCCAGCCGCTCTGACGTCGGAGAGAAATGCGACATCAGCCGCCGGACCCAGACTTTGGAATCCGGCCGACCGAGGGCTGCCTGAGGCAGGACAACCCACATGTTATGACTGCAGTTGCATTCTTGAAGGACATGTATGCTGCAGCAACCCCCTATCAATAAGTTTTCTCCTCTCCAAGAGAATCCTAGAGGAAAAAGAGTGGCAAATACTGCAAGAGTCTTGGAGGTGTTTAGCCCCCAGACAGTGAACACATTGGACATGCCAGTCAGTGACTGATATTTTCTGTTCACAATCTGGACATTTCTTAAACCTCGATTTGGGATGAGACTTTCCCCTCTCATCAGACATGTTCAAAGTTTAAAACAGGCACACCACAGAATTAACTTGTAGAGGTTAAATACAGGGCTAACGAGGCCCACACCAAAAAGGTACTAATAACAAGAAGAATTTGTTAAACCTAAATAGGGCTAACAAAAGGCCCAACACTCTAAGAAAACTAAGCCAACACAGGGCACTACCTACTACAATCTAACCTACATATACAAGTACAGTATTTTAACTTGAAACCCACACACTAGTTCGAGAATAATATATATCAAAAAGAAGGAGAAAGAAATTTTAAAACTTGCGATTTAAGCAAAATATGGTCAGAGCTGACTGGATCACAGAGATCTCTTGCCGCTGCAAACTAGATCTGAGGTAATTCCAGCAGTGCATTGTGGGATATGGGGCTTGGTCTCAAGCTACTGGCAAACCTTGAGCTTTTGCTATAGGCCACGTCGGAGCCGAGGATCAGCTCCGAACTCATCAGTGAGAATAAACGGCTTGATTTAACAACTTCACATCATCAAATATGGCATAAACAGTTGGATTTGTACACAAGTCCCACCTTCATTCAGGTCAGGACAGAAGCTATTGGATAAACTGGGATAAATACCCAAACATGGATGTCAGATTCCCTTACCAGTTTAAGCTGAAACATGGGGTAGGAGAAGGCAAAAAATGCCAAGTTGTGTCTGTCTCTACTTTGTATTAACACAGCTGGTGGTGGAGACTGAAATTTTTGACCACCATATGCCATGGTCTATATAATGGCAGAACACAGAATGACAGACAGCTGTACATCTTACCTAAACCCCTTCTCTGAACAGAGGGAGCAGGGAGGAGTGTGAGACAGACCTAGAAAAATGTGGGCCTCTGTCTGGGCATACTTGAGACTGTAAGCTCCTAAATGGAATAGGAAAGATATTTTCTAAAACTATGTGATGCAATACATAACACAGCTCAACCCATCTGGACAAGACTGAGGTTGGAAGCTCCTAGATCTAATATAAAAGATAATTTCTAAAACTATGGAAAATAACATAGAACAGCTCTACTCAAGGCAAGACTGAAGCTACAAGCTCCCAGAAGGAACAGTGAAGGTACTTTCTAAAACTATGAGAAAATACATAACACAGCTCTACCTGCCCACTCACTAATCCATGGTGGAAGATATAAATTCAAACACTGGAAAAAAGGAAGGATTGTATAGGATGACAGTGTCAGAGTGGCCTATTTTAGCAAAAAAGCTACATACGGAGATTATTTACAT
Organism: Protopterus annectens; assembly: GCF_019279795.1. Taxonomy (NCBI): domain Eukaryota; kingdom Metazoa; phylum Chordata; order Ceratodontiformes; family Protopteridae; genus Protopterus; species Protopterus annectens. Next base: position 333,770,750 of record NC_056750.1, read on the forward strand.
ATATTTGTACCACATCAATAACTACTCCTGCCCCAAAAAGGACCAAGCAGGGTAGCTCAACTCTACCATTTTCATGATGACAGGCAGGGGAAGTACAGTTGTGTACACTTTCCATAAAAGTAGATTTTAGAGTGTATTCACTGTTGCAGTCATTACATTTGGGTCATCTGCTTGCAGGTAGCCCTTAAGTCAGCCTGATTAACAAAGTCTTGGGCCCTGCGTCGGTTGCTGTCCCTTCTAGGACGTCAGGGGTATAAACATGCAGCAGACGCCATTACATCAGTTTTTCATGCCCCAGATGTCAGGTGCACCCCTAATGGGAAGCAATTAAATATGAAAGCACAAACATATACCTCCAACAAAAAAGCAAATACACCAAAAAGGCTTTTAAGCATACTAAAGGAAAGTAGAGGTATAGCCAAAAGAAGTTAGGGGGCTGTGGAGAGGGCAACCAGGGCTGCAACAGTGAATACACTCTTATCTACATTTATGGTAAGTGTACACAACTGTACTATGTTCTTCGTGTTTCACTGCTGCAGTCATTACATTTGGGTAGATTCCCAAAGCTATGGTTGGAAGGTGGAATTTCGATACCATTAGGGCCAGTTATAAGGCCCTGCAAGACTGCAGTGGCAAAGCCAGCTCTGGATTTAGAGAAAATTGGCAAATGATAATGCTTGGTGAAAGTATGTACAGAACTCCAGGTAGCAGCTTCTAGGATGTCCATGGTAGGTACGCCTCTGATAAAGGCTGTAGAGGTTGATGCAGCACTGGTGGAGTGAGGTCTGATCCCCTGGGGGATAGGTTTTCCATGGTGCTTATAGCAGAAATGAATGCAATGGCTTATCCATTTACAAATGGTTTGCTTTGAAATAGCCTTCCCCTCTGCCACTGCAGCAAATGCCACCAGCAGTTCAGATTTCCTTTGAGGTTTAGTCCTGTCTAAGTAGAATCCAAGTTGTCTGTGCACACCTAAGGAATGCAGTATCCATTCACCTTTATTCTGTGGATTGGGAAAGAAGGTTGGCAAATGAATGGACTGATTAAGAGCCACACTGGATACCACCTTGGGCATGAAGGATGGACCGATTCTGAGGGATACTCTGTCCGCATGAAAGATGATGAAAGGCTCCACTGCCATAAGGGCCTGTAATTCAGATACCCTTCTAGCTGAAGTGATTGCTAAAAGGAAAGCTGTTTTCCAAAAAAGAAATTTTAAGTCTAGAGTAGCAGCTGGCTCGAAAAGGAGGTACAGTGAAGACAAAGTTAAGGTCCCAGCCTGGGGTTGAAGCTCTCGAGAGTGGTCTCACATTTTTGGTCCCTCTGAGGAACTGCTTGAGCAGTGGATGAGAGAAGAGGGACTGTTCTGTGAGGCGTGGATTTTAATGGAGGAAAAAAGACAGGCCCCTGTGAAGCATCTCAGTTAAGTATTGTAAAATCTTAGGTAAATTGGGTGTTGCTGTGCTCATTCCTTGAGATTGGTTCCAGGCACAGAATCTTTTCCATTTTTCCCACTTAAGATTTTCTAGTACTAGGCCTCCTTGCCTCTAAAATGATATCCATCACAGATTTGCTGAGGGATGGTAAAGGAGAGATTAAGTAATTAGCCACGCTACAAGGTTCAGTGTTAAAAGCTGAGAATGCAGAATCTGGTTCTCCTGCTGAGACAGCAGGGAAGGAGATGCCATGGAGATAACAGTGACACTGTGCAGGAGGGGGTACCAGTGTTGGCACGGCCAGTCTGGAGCAATCAAAATCATCCTTGGTTTGTCCAGTTTGATTTTTAGTAGTACCTTGGAGAGCAGAGGGGGGAAGGCATAGACTGATCGTTTTTTCCAGCTGAAGGACAGAGCATCCACTTTCCAGGCTTGTTTGTGGGGAGTCCTTGTGCAAAATGTGTCCAACTGGTAGTTCTGGGGAAAGGCAAACAGGTCTTCCCCATTTGCTTGTCAACACGTTGAAAATCCTTGGTTCCAGTTTCCACTCGTGTGGGTCCATGAGGTTTCTGCTTAGTCTGTCTGCCAGTGTATTTAACTTTCCTGGCAGGAATTGAGCTTGTAGGTGCACTTGGTAGCTCAAGGCTGTGTTCCACAATGCCATGGCTAGTCTGCAGAGGGGGTAAAAGAATGTGTGCCCCCCCCCTGCTTGTTTATGTACCACATAACAGTGGTGTTGTCCGTCTTTACCATTAGTTGCCCTGGAAGAATGTGGTCCTTGAAGGCTGTCAGAGCATTCTGTACAGCTAACTTTTTTTGATTGACATGCAGGAGAATTTGACTTTGGTTCCATTTGCCCTGAATGCACTTCCCTGCCAGGTGAGCCCCCATGCGTAGTCTGATGCGTCTGTTAGGGTGGCAGGGGGTGGTGTGAAAGGTAGTCCCTTGTTCTGGTGGCAGGCCTCTGCCCAAAGGAACTCTAGGCGTAGGCAAGGTATGATAGGAATCATTGTTTCCAGGTCTTGAGAATGTTGACACCATAGGCTTTTTAGATACCATTGTAGTTTCCTCATATGCAGTCTTGGATATGGAATTAGAAAAATGCAGGAGGCCATGAACCCCAAGGCTTGCAGCATTTGTCTTGCAGATAGCAGGGTTATTGTGGCCACTTGTTTGAAGTAGTTTGTCAAATGAATTTGTTTCTCTGGCGTGAGGTAAGCCATCTAGGAAGTTGTATTCAAGCTTGGTCCCAGGAATATAATTTGTTGACAGGGTACCAGGTGTGATTTCTTTTCATTTATGGTGTACCTCAGACAAGTTAGAACCCTTTGTACAAAGGCCAGATGATTCAAAAGTATGTCCTGGCTTTCTGCCTGAATTAGACAATCATCCAGGTATGGGTATATTTGAATATTTCTTTGCCTGCAAAATGCAATAACTGGAAAGTACAGTTTTGTACCTACCATAAATGTAGATGTCCGATAGGAATGCATCTGCAGTCCTTACAAATGGGTTGTCCTGTCGTCAGGCAGCCCTTCGGTTGGCCGGATTCCAAAGTCTGGGTCTGGCCTCGGCTGGTATCGCACTTCACCCGACGTCATAGCTGCAGTTATTCGGGTATAAAGGCATCAGCCAACGCCATTTTCCTCAGTGTTTCTTGCCCCAGATGCCAGGTGCCCCCTAGGATGGCTAAATTTGGATAAATGCCAATGATTCCAAATATTTATTTATTTATTTTATTTATTTATTTTATTTTATTTTATTTTACATTTGTTGACCGGGAAAATCCGACTGGATACATGTCCATTTTCAGCGGAGGCCCGGGGAGAAAAGCTCCACATCGACAATAGTTACATACTTATAAATTCCACATTGACATTAGTTTACATACTTATAAACAGAGAAAATGTTCCCACATTGACATTAGTTTACATACTTATAAACAGAGAAAATGTTACAAGTTTTGATAGTTAATACATAGGTATTAAGAGACAAGAGATCAGAGAAACTCCTGCTCTATACTAAGACTAATACATAGGTACGGTGAGGTAATATAATTGATAAATATATAGGACTATTATGTAGTTACAGTAGGAATATGTAATTGAAGAACTCACTACATATAAGGTTTAGAAGGTGAAAAATGTCAGAGTAGATGCTAGATAGAGGAAGAGCCTAGAGGAAGACATGAGGGGAAGTGGGGTTACGGAGGGTAGAAGGTTTAGTCAGGCTTGGAACATTGACAGAGCCATTGATTTTTAAAGTGAAGGGTTAGATTTTGCTTGAATTTGGATAAAGAGGTGATGGTGGTGAGTTGAGGCGGAAGGGTGTTCCATATTTTACCAATGGAATTTGCAAACAGTGAGTCACCTCCAGAGTTGCAGGATTTGACTGTTTGAGCAAGTAGCCTGTTTGCTGAGCGCAGACTAGTTAGGTTTAGATATGGGGTGATTAAATTACGCAGTGCAGGGATGGAATCTGGATGATGGAGGATCTTGTAAGCTATAGTTAGCTGGGTTTGTTGAAGTAGGTTAGGTAGTTCCACCCAGCCTAGGTTATGCAGGTTGATACAGTGATGGGTTTTGTAAGGCAGGCCAGTAACAAATCTAGCAATATGATTGTAGCAGCCAGAGAGCTTATTTAGGTCAGATTTGTACAGGTTGGTAAGTATGGGTGAGGCATAAAGGAGTGAGGAGAGGAGATGAGAGCGGGCTGTGGCTTCTCTTGCTTTGGGAGTAAGGAAGGATCTTATTCTATAAAGAGACCCCAGTTTTTTGTTAACTGTTTTAATAGTTTGGTTAATGTGTAGGTCGAATCTGAGTTTGTTATCTATGGTAACACCTAGTAATTTGGAATTTGAGTCTGGGGATATAGTAGTCCCATTCTTGGATTGAACAGAAAAGGGAATGGAGGTAGGTTTGTATTATTAGAGAGCAAACACAAAAAATAAGCATGTATGTACATATATACAAACAAATACACCATAATAGATTCCCCCAGCTAGCCATAAGATGGGCAAATACCCTAGGAGTACCACAGAGGGGAAGGCGGGTGGGTAATCCTGACTGCAGATGCATTCCTATCGGACATCTACATTTATGGTAGGTACAAAACTGTACTATGTCCTTCAAGGATGCATCTGCAGTCCTTACAAATGGGTAGAATACCATAGCCAAACTGGGGGAGGAGGCAAAAAGAAGTTATGGTGTAGTTAAGATCCCTTGCAAAACAGCTGTGGCAAAACCTGCTCGGGATCTAGAGTATAAGGGTAAATTATAATGCTTGGCAAATGTATGCACGGAGCTCCAAGTAGCAGCCTCTAAAATGTCCTTGGTAGCCACTCCTCGTAGGAAAGCAGTGGTAGTGGCTGTAGCCCTTGTAGAGTGAGGCCTGATGTTTTCTGGAGTTTTCTTTCCATGGTAGGAGTAACAAAATCTAATGCAATTTCCTATCCACTTTGAGATTGTCTGTTTTGAAATAGCTTTTCCTTCCATCCCTGTTGCATATGCTACCAGTAGCTGGTCAGTTTTTCTATTGCCTTTGGTCCTGTCCAGGTAGTAGCGTAATTGTCTATGTACATCCAAGGTATGCAAAAGTCTTTCCCCCTTGTTCTGTGGGTTGGGGAAGAATGTAGGTAGGTGGATAGCCTGATTTAAAGATACTCTGGAGACCACCTTAGGCATAAAAGTAGGATTTGTTCTCATGGACACTATCTTGATGGAAGATCAGGAAGGGTTGTACTGCCATTAATGCCTGTAGCTCCGATACCCTTCTTGCTGAAGTGATTGCCAGTAGGAAAGCAGTTTTCCATGATAAGTATTGTAATTCTGCTGTTGCTGCTGGTTCGAAAGGAGAAGTGTCAATTTTTCTAGCACAAAGTTCAAGTCCCATGCTGGCAATGGTGGCTTCCTAGGAGGTTTTACATTTTTAATTCCTCTCAGAAACTGCTTGAGCAGAGGATGTGAGAAGACTGGAGGATCCAAGTCGTATTCTGCTGAAATAGCTGATGCATGAATCTTAATGGAAGAATAGGACAGGCCTTTGTGGAAGAGCTCTGCCAAGTATTCCAGGATGTTGGCTATGTTTACCAGTGACACATCTTCTCCTTTTGCAGTACTCCAAATGAGATATCTTTTCCATTTTGCTGAATAATTTTTTTCTTGTTGAGGGTCTGCGAGCCTCCAGGATAATGTCTTTAACCCTTTGGGATAAATTTGGGTTAATTGGCCTTATGTAATGTTCCAGGCAGTCAGCTGCAACGTTTTCAGGTTTGGATGCAGGATATTGTAGTTGTTTTGTGTTAACAGCAAGGGAACCAGGGGCAGGGGCCATATTTGTTCCCGAGACATGCTCCTCAGTAGTGGGTACCAATGTTGCCTTTGCCAGTCTGGAGCTATCAGAATGATCCTTGGACGGTCCTCTTTGATCTTCAATAGCACCTTGTGCATCAAAGGAAGTGGTGGGAATGCATATGCTGTCAGGTTTTTCCAACTGAAAGATAGGGAGTCCACCTTCCAAGCAAGTGGGTGGTACGTCCTTGTGCAGAATTTCTTTAGCTGGTGATTGCGTGGGGATGCAAATAAGTCTACTTCTGGGAGTCCCCATTTTCTTGTAATGGTTCTGAAGATGTCCGGATGCAGCATCCATTCGTGGGCATCCGTGGTAGTCCTGCTTAATATGTCTGCTAGAATGTTTTCTTTTCCTGGTACAAAAATTGCTTGTAACTGAATGTTGTAGCTCAGGGCCACATTCCAGAGGTCCAGAGCCATCCGGCATAAGAGGGTCGAATGTGTGCCTCCCTGTTTGTTGATGTACCACATAACTGTGGTGTTGTCTGTCCTTATCAATTGACCTTGTTGGAGAAATGGTCTGAATGTCTGAATTGCCAGTTTTACTGCCAGCATTTCCTTTAGATTTATGTGTAGGTGCAGCTGGTCTGGAGTCCATAAACCTTGTATGCACCTGTCCAGCATGTGGGCCCCCCAACCGAGGTCTGAAGCATCCGTCGTGATGGTTTGGCTTGGTTGAGTGCTGTGGAAGGGCAATCCTGTGTTTGATTGACAGGCCTGAGCCCACCATAGGAATTCTTGCTTCAGGCATGGAATTATTGGAATTTGAGTTTCTAGGCTGTGCTTGTGTGGAGACCATAAATTCCTTAGGTACCACTGTAACTTTCTCATATGCAGTCTGGCATGTGGAACCAATATTATGCAGGATGCCATGAAGCTCAAGGCTTGCAGGACTTTTCTTGCTGTTAGATGGTTCTGCTTTGTTAATGCCAAGAAGTAGAGAGGTAGTTGCTCCTGTTTTTCTACTGTTAGGAATGCCATTTGTTTTGATGTGTCCAGCTCTGCACCCAAAAAGGTTATCCTTTGGGATGGTGTCAGCCTTGACTTTTTTATATTGACTGTATATCCCAGGGCTTGCAGTAGGTAAATGACTCTTTTCAAGTCTTCTGCTAGCTTGTTTTTGTTGTCCGCTTGTATCAGGCAGTCGTCCAGGTAAGGGTAGATTTGGATTCCCTGAAGCCTGCAATGAGCAATTACTGATGCCAGGCATTTCGTGAACACTCTGGGCGCAGTAGATAAGCCAAAGGGCAATGCTGAGAATTGATACTGCTCTGATCCTGCAAGAAATCTGAGGTATCTTCTGCAATTTGGTCGTATGGGGACGTGCAGGTATGCCTCCTTGAGATCTAGAGTTACCAGCCAAGACTCCTTGCCCAGCATGGGAAGAAGCTGCTGTAGAGTCAGCATTTTGAATTTTGGAACAATGAGGAATGTGTTTAAAGCGGACAGGTCGAGAATATGTCTCCATTTGCTCTCTTTTCTTGGTACCAGGAAGAGTCTGGAGTAAAATCCCTTTCCTTGCTCCATAGATGGTACCTTTTCCACAGCTCTCATCTTTAATAATTGAGATATTTGTTTTAGAGCGTCTGCCTTTTGATTTGGTGGTAGGTTTGGCATTCCTCTCTTCCCTGGTAGAGTATGGAAGTGAAACCTGTAACCTTGGTCTATTGTCTGCAAAATCCACTTGTCTCTTGTGATGTAATGCCAATTTGTTGAAAATAAGGCTAGCTTTCCGCCTAAGGGTGCTTCTAGTTGTTCCCTGGTAGGCGGTGCCAGAGCCAAGTCACTGTGATTGTCCTGTAGTTGTGGTGGTGGCTGTGTCTGTGGCTGTACCTCGCTGGTTGTTACCCTGCCACTGGCGTCCCCTGTAGGCACCCCTGGATTGGTTTCTGCCTCTTGAACGCCTATTCCTGCCTCTCTGAGCTCTGGAGGAGTCTGGAAAGGACCAATTCTTGGAGGGCCAATTCCTGCTAAACCTTGGAGGTTGGACCTGTAAGAAATCTTTCACTGTTTGGATAGATTTTGCCTTCTCTTCCATGTTCTTCAGCACCTGTTGTGCAGGAGAGCCAAACAAATTGATCTTATCCATGGGAGCATCTAATAGTTTTGATTTGACATGGTCTGGTAAGGCCTGTTCTTTTAACCATGCATGCCTTCTGATAACTGTGCCAGTCATGGCTGATCTAAAGGAAGCCTCCAGTGCATCATAGCCGCATTTTAAAGAATGGTTACTGACTTGCTGAATGTTATGTACCATTTCCTGAACAGATTTTTTGTCTAATGGTTCATCCGAGGACAGCTTTTTGGTTAACTGGTCTAGCATAAATTCTTGATACTGAATCATGTGAAATTGACAGTTCAAGGCCCTAGCTGAAAGAGTAGCAGAAGTGTAAACTTTTTTACCCCATCTCTCTAATGACCTGGATTCCCTTTCAGAGGGGAGGGGGTTTTTGGCAGAGGTAGCTGCTACAGCCTTAGGCCCTTGGGAGATAGTCTCGGGATCTGCAAAAGGAGCCTTATACAAATGGTAATGCGTGTCCGGGACCCTGTAGTACCTATCGGGCTTAGCAGGGGCCGGAGGTAGAGAATCAGGAGCAGTACAAGCATCATTAAATGCATCATCTACAACAGAAAGAACTGGAGGTATGGCTAAAGGCCTATGTTGTGGTAAATGCAGAAAGGTTCTAAGCCTTTTTCTGGAGTCTGAAAAATCCTGGCCCTGCCACTGAAATTGTTCCCTCATAGCAAGCAAGGTTTCCCCAAAGGAAAATTCCTCAGGCGGAGAGGCAGAAGGGATGGACTCTTCAGCATCAGAGTCTTCATAAGGGGAGAAAGGAGCCTCTGGAGGGTCTGTGTCATTTGAATCATCAGAGGAATCATCTGTAGAAACTGGCTCAGGGGGCTCTGCTCTTGGCCTCTTCTCTGGAGGTAGGTGAGAGGCCCTGTCTGGTTGAGGTTGGGATCCCCGGATTAAAGTAATGAGATCCTCTGCTAAACTAAGCATTTGTGAACTAGAGCTAGGCCTGTGAGAGGGGGTCTTAGCAGGCACAAATTTAGTAGTTTTAGCTGCTTTAGCCCTGGCAAATGCCTTAATGGACATGGCTGCAGGTGGCCTAGCAGCTCCACGTGCAGGGGTTGAAATATCCAAGGGAATAGTGTCAGATAATTCCTGAGAAACTGCAACAGCAGGAAGTATTTCAGAAGCCGATTCCACCAGGTTGGAAGAGGCCTCGGTAGAAGGTAAGTTTTCGGCTGAAGGAAGAACCGCTTGCTCGGTTTCAGCCGAAACCGAGACACCCGAGGTTGGCTTAACCGCGGTTTCGGCCGAAACCGCGGACCGCAAGTGTCGGTCCTTTTCCTTGCGCTTTTTAGTTATTTGCGTAGTCGGAGGATCCGACGGCATAATATAAGCAAAATCGGAGCCAAAAAACTCCTCAGCAAATTCCGACCGACGTCTAAGCGTCCGCCGGTTAAAAGAAGCACAGGCTAGACAAGCTGCTACGTCGTGGTCTGGGCCTAAACAAGGTAAGCAGTAAGAGTGGAAATCATTATGAGGTATTTGTTTCCCACAAGTTAAACAGTTATTCACTTTTTCTGACATCGGCTGAGGCAAGAAAGAGTCCCCAACGGGGTACTTAGCTTTTTAGAAGTCTTCGGAAGTAGTATTCTGTAGTAATCTCTGGTTCTGACCGACCGGCACTTGCGAACAGCTTCTGCTTCGGGCGCCACGCGGCAAGAAAGACTGAGGAAAATGGCGTCGGCTGATGCCTTTATACCCGAATAACTGCAGCTATGACGTCGGGTGAAGTGCGACACCAGCCGAGGCCAGACCCAGACTTTGGAATCCGGCCGACCGAAGGGCCGCCTGACGACAGGACAACCCATTTGTAAGGACTGCAGATGAATCCGGCCGACCGAAGGGCCGCCTGACGACAGGACAACCCATTTGTAAGGACTGCAGATGCATCCTTGAAGGACATCTAGGCACTTTGTGAATACCCTGGGCACAGTAGATAAGCCAGAGGGCAGTGCAGAGAACTGATAGTGTGTGTAGCCTGCTTTGAAGCGTGGGTATCTTCTGCAAGATTCCCTGATTGGGATGTGTAGGTATATTTCTTTTAAATCTAGTGTTGCCAACCAGGCATCTTTGTCTAACATAGGAAGTAATTGAAGAGTCAGCATCTTGAATTTTGGAATCTCCAAAAAGGTGTTTAGACAGGTCCAGGATAGGACGCCATGAATTGTCTTTCCTGGGTACCAGGAAAAGCCTCTAGTAGAAACCTTGTCCCTTTTCCTCTTCTGGTATGAGCAGAATAGCTCCCATGCTTGAGAAAGAACTTGTTTTGGGGCCTCTGCCCATGGATTTGGGGGTAGGCCCGGCCACCCGCTTGGTGTTGGCAACGTGTGGAAGTGAAATCTGTACCCACACTACATTTAAAACCCATTTGTCCTGGGTAACAAGTTCCAATTCAATGCATGAAGAGCAATCTTTCCACCCAAAGGGGCAGTTGATAAGTGCTTGGAAATTTTAAAATGAAGTCAATGAGACAAGTTTACCATAGGGGAGTCTTATTCCCAGATTGGAAGTACAGGCCCCCCACTTCTTAGTTGCGTGTCCCCTGGGACTGAAACCTGGGGTTTTTACTGTGTCTGGGTTTGGCTTGAGAAGACCTGGAAGGGGCTGGAAAGGATCAATTCTTAGAGGGCCAGTGCCTACTAAATCTAGGAGGCTGAACTTGTAAAAAAAATCTTTAACAGTTTGCATAGATTTTGCTTTATCTGCCATCTTTTTAAGAACTTCCTCAGCCTTGTTGCCAAACAGGCGGCCCTGATTTAAAGGAGCATCCAACAATTTAGCTTTAACATGATTAGGCAAAGATTGCTCCTTGAGCCAAGCATGCCTTCTGAGCACAGACCCAGTAACAGCAGCCGCTGCAAGAGGCCTCTAATGAATCAAAACCACATTTCAAAGTAGGTTTTCCAACTTGTTCAGCAGAATGCATTAAATCTTGTAATTCTTTATTTTACAGAGTCAGGAATCATCATTTTCTGTCTAAGCGGTCCAATAACATGTTGCTGTTACTTTAACATATGAAATTGGCAGTTTAAAGCCCTAATGGCCAAGGTTGCAGAGGTGTAAACCTTCCTACCCCATCTATCCAGCTCCCTGGAGTCTCTATCAGAAGGGGTAGGATTTTTAGCAGTAGAAGCCTTAATGCCCTTGGGCCCCTGTGAAATAGTCTCGATCTGCAATAGGATTTTTAAAAAGGAACTTGTGGGACTCCAGGAGCCTGTAGTATTCTGTCAGGTTTTCTGGGAGCAGGAGGCAGAGAATCAGGGGCCAAACTAGATTCCGAAAAAGCATCAACAACGTCTAGTACAGGTGGAATAGCTAAAGGCCTATGCTGAGGTAGAAGGAAATCCCTATGCCTCTTTTTTGAATCAGAAAAATCCTGGCTTTCCCAGTGGAAATGCTCCCTTAGAGTATGTAAGGTTTCCCAAAAAGAAAAATCCTCAAGAGGGGAAGCAGAGGGAATGGAATCATCTGCATCAGAATCTTCATAAGTAGATGAGGGCAAATCCAGATCATCAGAAGAATCAGAAAAAACAGAATCTTGATCAGAAGATTCATAATCAACTTCAGTCCTAGGCCTCTTAGGAGAGGGGGGGGGGGTGGCTACCCCTGATTAGAGTTACTGGATCTTCAGACATTCTTATGGTTTGTTTTTAGGCATAGAGGCCTGAGCATGTGGCCTGGGCGTTGTTTTTTTAGGCATGGACAGAGTTTTAGGCCTAAGTAAAGAAGGCGACGTCAGTTTAATATGCAAGTCCGTAGGCCTTAATACACCCTCAGAAGCTGGTGCCTGCACAGCGAATCAGGACCCATCCAAGGTAGAGACATCCGCGGGTTCCATAGCTGAAGCATCTCACGGCATACCGGACTCTGAATGGGTCTCAGTAGAGGCCTGCGAATCAGAAGTAGTGGGTATCACTGGCTGCAAAATCACCTCACTGAGTACCGGCGAACTGGCAACAGGCTTAGAAACGTTGTCAGCAGTTTTGGACCTCGGCGGCCTGTCTTTATCTTTGTGTTTTTTTTCGGAATCCCGGTAGTTGGATGGCTAACCGATAACATTTCTGGATAATTAAACCGAGAACCGAAATATTTAGAGGTGAAAATATACAGACGACGGATAGTGCGTTGATTAAATAAAGCACAAAACCGACAGCAAGGTACACCGTGGTCAGGGCCTAGGCAAGGAATACAGTACGAATGAAAATCTTTATGAGGTATTTGCTTTCCACAAGTAATGCAATTATTAACTTTTACTGACATCGGTAAGGAGCAAGAAAAAGTTTCCCCAATGGGGTACTTGGCTTTAGTTGAAGACTTTGGTTCTGAAACTCAAACGAAAATGTCAGGAGTCGGCCGACCGGCACTTGCGAACTGTTTCTGCTTCGGGCACTGCACGGCAAGAAAGACTGATGTAATGGCGTTGGCTGCATGTTTTATACCCGACAACCTGACGTCATGGAAGAAGGGACAGCAACCAACGCAGGACCCAAGACTTTGTTAATCAGGCTGACTGAGGGCTACCTGCAAGCAGATAACCCAAATGTAATGACTGCAACAGTGAAACACGAAGAACATTGGGAAATAGCTGTTAGTTCTAAAGAATACACACTGAAAAACCAAAGACTGTTTTGAATCCTAACGAATAAAAGATGTAGAGTTGTTTGTTAGCAGGTATCAAATTAATAAGTGAATTTCACCGCCTTTTAGGACAGTGAAGAAAGGTGGTTGTTCTAACATAGGATGGTACAAACACCCAAGGTACTGAATTAGAAGCCATCACGAGGAGGATAAACTCAGCCCGAGGGTTTAGGAAAGATGAGCTTACACTGGTGCCAACATTACTGGCACTGAACTCTAATAAAAGGTCAGTGTCTATAAGCTCTGGGATCATCCATAAGACTAATACTGTCAATGATTAAATAATCAACACTAAAGAAACTAGGAGAACTATGGCTGATACCAGCATTGAAGGTGGCCTCAAAGAGCAAGCAAAAATTCAACCTTCTTGAAAGCAGATGCTCAACCCAGAACAGGGGATGACATTAACATGAAGAAGGCAAAAGGAAAATGTATGTCCCATATCATATGGCCATAACGGATACCACCGTTAAAACTGAGCTGGTGAAAGGGTCAAACTGAGAACTGGCTTTCCTGTGAGAAGGAAAACATTTATACACAAGAAAGTCATCTCAAAAGTGTATGTTATCTTTCAAGTACTTAGTAAGTATTAACCTAGAGAAAACATTTATGCCTATAAAGAACACCCTCTGTGTTAAAAAACATAAGCCAATGACACCAACTGTTACTTGCACGGAACTGGTTGCACTGCAACAAAAAAGCAATCATCCAAGAAAGACTGCCTCAGAAGTTCCCAACGTATGCAAGAAGCATCAAAAATAGAACTATAACCCAGAGTAAGGCAATTCTGTTAAAAAACAATACACAAACAGATCTACCACATTAGAGACTATAAGACATAAAGGGCCCCAGCTGAACCCTACGCAATGTTGACTGGCGAAAAAACAGGGTACACTTTAACAAGGGAAGCATTAAGAAATATTTTTGCACTATTAATTCCAAGTTCAGAAATCATGCCTCAACGAAACACTAGGAAAACTAATACCATATGGCCATATCACCAACAGTAATAACATTATGAGTATTGTAGGAAGAGAGCAGAAAGCTAAACTTTCAAATACTGACCCTGAAAATTAATACATCTCTTGCGAATGATCAGGAGAAGAAAAGGAGGTTAAAACTTTGAAAGCTTTTGAGACAAATACCAAAATTCTGTAAACACTGAAATAAAATTGTAACCTGGAGCCATTTATAGATGCAACAGAAAGTACAGTTGTGTACCTACCATAAATGTAGATGTTAGAGTGTACTCACTGTTGCAGTCTTTACACTTGGGTTATCCTGCTGGCAGGCGACCCGTAGTCGGCCCGAGTTCCAAAGTTTTGGTCCGGCATCGGTTGCTGTCGCCTCCTCCCTGATGTCAGTGCGCCAGGGGTATGAAAGTTGCAACAGACGCCATTTTCTTCAGTTTTTCTTGCCCCAGAAGTCAGGTGCCCCCAGATATGAAGGCTGTAAAGATAAAAATATGCCAAACAACCATGCATATATCAGAAAAAACATTTTCCTCTTCTGAAAGCAAATACACCACATAGGTTGTATAGAGTTGAGAAGTACATTATAGTCCCAGCAAAGAGGGGGATGGTGGGTGGGTAACCAGGACTGCAACAGTGAATACACTCTAACATCTACATTTATGGTAGGTACACAACTGTACTATGTTCATCATGTTTCACTGTTGCAGTCATTACACTTGGGTAGAATCCCAAAGCTGAGGTAGGGTGGCTGGGTCTAGATTGGATTTGGCGAGGCTAACAAGCCCTGCAGGACTGCAGTGGCAAAGCCTGCTCTGGATTTGGAGTAGAGAGGAAGGTGGTAGTGCTTGGTAAAAGTGCACCGAGCTCCAGGTTGCAGCTTCTAATACGTTTTTGGTTGGTACCCCTCTGAGGAAAGCTGCTGAAGTGGCTGTTGCTCTGGTAGAATGAGGCCTAATGCCCTTAGGCACAGATTTGCCATGCTGTGCATAACAGAAGCGGATGCAGTGTCCTATCCATTTGGAAATGGTCTGCTTTGTAATAGGTTTTCCTTGTGATCCTGCAGCATATGCTACAAACAGTTGCTCAGTTTTTTCTGAAAGCTTTTGTTTTGTCCAAGTAAAATCGTAGCTGCCTGTGTATATCCAAAGAGTGCAGAAGTCTTTCCCCTTTATTCTGGGGATTTGGGTAGAAAGTAGGCAAGTGAATAGTTTAAGGCCACATTGGAGACCACTTTTGGCATGAATGTTGGGTTCATCCTTAGAGAAACCCTGTCCTGGTGAAAAATGAGGAAAGGTTCCATAGCCATCAATGCCTGTAACTCAAACTCTTCTTGCTGAAGTTATTGCTAGGAGCAGAGCAGTTGTCATGACAATAATGTGCTGGCTGGTTCAAAAGGAGGCAGTGTTAGTTTTTCTAAAACAAAATTGAGATTCCCGAGTAGGCACTGGTGCTCTCCTAGGGGGTCTTACATTCCTTGCCCCTCTGAGGTACTGTCGTAGTAGAGGATGTGAAAAAATAGGAGGATCCGTATTGTAATAAGCTGAAATGGCAGAGACCTGGATTTTAATAAAAGAAAAAGATGGGCCTTTGTCCAACATCTCAGTGAGGTATTGTAAAATCTAAGGCATATTAGGGACCAGTGGGTCGAGCCCTTGTGCCTGGTTCCAAGCACAGAATCTCTTCCATTTTTCTGCACAAGATTTCCTAGTGCTGGGTCTCCTGGCTTCCAAAATTACATTCATAACCGCTTTAGAGAGAGGTGCAGTCTGAGTGGCTACATTATCTGCCATGCTGCCAGGTTTAAGGTTCTGAGTTGACTGTGCAGAATCTGATTGTTTTGCTGTGTTAGAAGATGAGGGATTTGAGGTAGAGGCCAAGGCGGGCCTTGGGACAAAATCTTTAGGATTGGGTACCAGTGCTGGCGTGGCCAGTCTGGTGCAATCAGGATCATTTTTGGCCTCTCTTGTCTGACATTTAGAAGCACCTTGGTGAGAAGAGGCATCAGAGGGAAGGCATAGACTGTCAGGTTTTTCCAGATGAAGGATAGAGCATCCACTTTCCATGCTTGGGAGTGATAAGTCCTTGTGCAAAATTTTTGTAATTGGCAATTGTGAGGGGAGGCAAATAGATCCATGTCTGGGCATCCCCATTCCCTTGTTATGTCGAACACTTGTGGATTTAGCTTCCAATCATGAGGATCCATGAGATTTCTGCTTAGTTCGTCTGCCAGTGTATTTTTTGTTCCTGGCAGGAATTGTGCTTGCATATACACCTGGTAAGTCAGTGCTGTGTTCCACAAAGTCATGGCTTGTCTGCATAGGGGGCAGGAATGTGTGCCCCCTTGCTTATATACCACATAAAACTGTGGTATTGTCCGTCTTTATTAATAATTGTCCTGGATGTATTAAGTCCTTGAAGGCTGTCAGGGCATTCTGTACAGCTAGCATCTCATTTTGATTGATGTGAAGATGCCTTTGTTCCTTGGGCCACGTGTCCTGAATACATTTTCCTGCCATATGTGCTCCCCAGGCGTAATCCGATGCATCCGTTGTTATTGTCTGCCTGGCTGTAGGTAAGGTGAAAGGCTGTCCCTTGTTGTGGTGACAGGCCTGGGACCATCGAAACTCTTGTTGTAGGCAGGGAATCAAGGTTATGATTGTCTCTAGGCTGTGACAATGCTGAGTCCAAACACTTGTTAGATACCATTGTAGTTTCCTCATATGCAGTTTGGCATATGGAATTAGTAGAATGCAGGATGCCATGAAACCCAGGGCCTGCAGAATTTTTCTTGCAGGGAGCTGGGTCTTTGTTGCCATCATTTGAAAGTAATGAGTCAGTTGCCTTTGTTTGTCTGGCGTGAGATAAGCCATCTGGGTAGTTGTATTTAAGCTTGCACCCAGGAATATTATCTCTTGAGAGGGCACTAGTTTTGATTTATTTTCGTTTACTGTGTACCCTAGGCAAAATAGTAATCTTTTTACCAACTCCAGGTGCTTTAGAAGAATGTCCTTGCTCTCTGCTTGAATAAGGCAGTCGTCCAAGTAGGGATATATTTGAATTCCTTTTTGTCTGCAAAATGCAATTACTGGTGTCAGGCATTTTGTGAAGACCCTGGGCGCAGTAGATAAGCCAAAGGGCAGTGCAGAGAATTGATAATGCATTGAGCCTGCTATAAATCTGAGGTATCTTCTGCACGATGGTCTGACTGGGACGTGCAGGTATGCCTACTTGAGATCCAAAGTAAAGTACAGTTTTGTACCTACCATAAATGTAGATGTCCGAGAGGTATGCATCTGCAGTCCTAACAAATGGGTTGTCCTGTCGTCAGGCAGCCCTTCGGTCGGCCGGATTCCAAAGTCTGGGTCTGGCCTCGGCTGATGTCGCACTTCACCCGACGTCATAGCTGCAGTTCTTCGGGTATAAAGGTATCAGCCGACGCCATTTTCCTCAGTGTTTCTTGCCCCAGATGCCAGGTGCCCTCTAGGAAGGCTAAATTTGGATAAATGTAAAAGTTTCCAAATAAGAGAGAGCAAATAAAAATAAACATGTATATACATATATACAAACAAATACACCATAATAGATTCCCCCAGCTAGCTAGAAGATGGGCAAATACTCTAGGAGTACCACAGAGGGGAAGGAGGGAGGGTAATCCTGACTGCAGATGCATACCTCTGACATCTACATTTATGGTAGGTACAAAACTGTACTATGTCCTTCAAGGATGCATCTGCAGTCCTAACAAATGGGTAGAATACCATAGCCAAACTGGGGGAGGAGGAATAATAAGATTATGGTGTAGTTAAGATCCCTTGCAAAACAGCAGTGGCAAAACCTGCTCGGGATATGGAGTATAAGGGTAGATTATAATGCTTGGCAAATGTATGCACGGAGCTCCAAGTAGCAGCCTCTAAAATGTCTTTGGTAGCCACTCCTCGTAAAAAAGCTGTAGTAGTGGCTGTAGCCCTTGTGGAGTGAGGTCTGATGTTTTCTGGAGTTGTTTTTCCATGGTAAGAGTAACAAAATCTAATGCATCCCATGTTGCATATGCTACCAGTAGCTGGTCAGTTTTTCTATTGCTCTTGGTCCTGTCCAGGTAGTAGCGCAATTGCCTATGTACATCCAAGGTATGTAATAGTCTTTCTCCCCTGTTCTGTGGGTTGGGGAAGAATGTAGGCAGGTGGATAGCTTGGTTTAAAGATACCCTGGAGACCACCTTTGGCATAAAAGTAGGATTAGTTCTCATGGACACTATCTCGATGGAAGATAAGGAAGGGCTGTACTGCCATTGATGCCTGTAGTTCAGAAACCCTTCTTGCTGAAGTGATTGCAAGCAGGAAAGCAGTTTTCCATGATAAGTACTGTAATTCTGCTGTTGCTGCTGGCTCGAAAGGAGGGAGTGTCAACTTTTCTAGCACAAAGTTCAAGTCCCATGCGGGCAATGGTGGCTTCCTTGGTGGTTTTACATTTTTAATTCCTCTCAGAAACTGCCTGAGTAGAGGATGTGAGAAGACTGGAGGGTCCATGTTGTATTCTGCTGAAATAGCTGATGCATGAATCTTAATGGAAGAATAGGACAGGCCATTGTGGAAAAGCTCTGCCAAGTATTCCAGGATGTTAGCTATGTTTACCAGTGACACATTTTCTCCTTTTGCTGCACTCCAAATGAGATATCTTTTCCATTTTGCTGAATAAGTTTTCCTTGTTGAGGGTCTGCGAGCCTCCAAGATAATGTCTTCAACCCTTTGAGATAAATCTGGGTTATTTTGTCTTATGCAATGTTCCAGGCAGCCAGCTGCAGTGTTTTTAGGTTTGGATGCAGGGTTTTGAAGTTGTTCTGTGTTAACAGTAAGGGAACTAGGGGCAGAGGCCATATTTGTTCCGGAGACATGCTCCTCAGTAATGGGTACCAATGCTGCCTCGGCCAGTCTGGAGCTATCAGGATGATCCTTGGACGGTCTTCTTTGATCTTCAATAGCACCTTGTGCATCAAAGGAAGAGGTGGGAATGCATATGCTGTCAGGTTTTTCCAACTGAAAGATAGGGAGTCCACCTTCCAAGCAAGTGGGTGGTATGTCCTCGTGCAGAATTTTTTCAATTGGTGGTTGTGTGGGGATGCGAATAAGTCTATTTCTGGTAGTCCCCATTTCCCTGTAATGGATTTGAAGATGTCTGGACGCAGCATCCATTCGTGGGCATCCGTGGTAGTTCTGCTTAGGATGTCTGCTAGTATATTTTCTTTTCCTGGTACAAATATTGCTTGCAACTGAATGTTGAAGCTCAGGGCCACATTCCAGAGGTCCATTGCCATCCGGCATAGAGGGTATGAATGTGTACCTCCCTGTTTGTTGATGTACCACATAACTGTGGTGTTGTCCGTCCTTATCAGCAATTGACCCTGTCGAAGAAATGGTCTGAATGTCTGAATTGCCAGTTTTACTGCCAGCATCTCCTTTTGATTTATGTGTAGGTTCAGCTGGTCTTGAGTCCATAAGCCTTGTATGCACTTGTCCAGCATGTGTGCCCCCCAACCGAGGTCTGAGGCATCCGTTGTGATAGTCTGGCTTGGTTGAGTGCTGTGGAAGGGCAGCCCTTTGTTCGATTGACAGGCCTGAGCCCACCATTGGAATTCTTGCTTCAGGCATGGAATTATTGGAATTTGGGTTTCTAGGCTGTGCTTGTGCTGAGACCATAAATTCCTTAGGTACCATTGTAACTTTCTCATGTGTAGTCTGGCATGTGGAATCAATATTATGCAAGATGCCATGTAACCCAGGGCTTGCAGGACTTTCCTTGCTGTTAGCTGGTTCTGCTTTGTTAATGCCATGAAATAGAGAGGAAGGTGCTTCTGTTTTTCTGCTGTGAGGGATGCCATTTGATTTGATGTGTCCAGCTCTGCACCCAAGAAAGTTATCCTTTGGGATGGTATCAGCCTTGACTTTTTTATATTGACTGTGTATCCCAGGGCTTGCAGTAGATGAATGACCCTTTTCAAATCTTTTGCCAATTTGTTTTTGTTGTCCGCTTGTAACAGGCAGTCGTCCAGGTAAGGGTAAATTTGAATTCCCTGAAGCCTGCAGTGAGCAATTACTGATGCCAGGCATTTCGTGAATACTCTGGGCGCAGTAGATAAGCCAAAGGGCAATGCTAAGAATTGATAATGCTCTGATCCTGCAAGAAATCTGAGGCATCTTCTGCAATTTGGTCGTATGGGGACGTGCAGGTATGCCTCCTTGAGATCTAGAGTTACCAGCCAAGACTCCTTGCCCAGCATGGGAAGAAGCTGCTGTAGGGTCAGCATTTTGAATTTTGGAACAATGAGGTATGTGTTTAGAGCGGACAGGTCGAGAATAGGTCTCCATTGGTTTTCTTTTCTTGGCACCAGGAAAAGTCTGGAGTAAAATCCTTGCCCTTGTTCCATAGACGGTACCCTTTCTATAGCTCTTATCCTTAGTAAGTGGTGTATTTGTTCTAGAGCTTTTGTCTTCTGATTTGGAGGTAGGTTTGGCATTCCTCTCTTCCTTGGTAGAGTATGGAAGTGAAACCTGTAACCTTGGTCTATTGTCTGTAAAATCCATTTGTCTCCTGTGATGTGATGCCAGTTTACTGAAAATAAGGCTAGCTTTCTGCCTAAGGGTGCTTCTAGTTGTTCCCTGGTAGGCGGTCTCAGAGCCAAGTCACTGTGATTGTCCTGTGGAAGTGGTGGTGGCTGGATCTGTGGCAGTACTTCGCTGGTTGTTAGGCTGCCACTGACGTCCCCTGTAGGCACCTCTGGATTGACCCCTGCCTCTTGGGCGCCTATTCCTGCCTCTCTGAGCTCTGGAGGTGTCTGGAAAGGACCAGTTCTTGGAAGGCCAGTTCCTACTAAACCTTGGAGGCTGGACCTGTAAGAAATCATTGACTGTCTGGACAGATTTTGCTTTCTCTTCCACCTTCAGCACCTGCTGTGCAGGGAAGCCAAACAAATTGAGCTTATCCATGGGAGCATCTAGGAGCTTTGATTTAACATGGTCTGGTAAGGACTGCTCTTTTAACCATGCATGTCTTCTGATCACTGTACCAGTCATAGCTGATCTAAAGGAAGCCTCCAGTGCATCATAGCCGCATTTTAAGGAATGATTACTGACCTGCTGAATGTTATGTACCATTTCCTGAACAGATTTTTTGTCTAATGGTTCAGACGAGGACAGTTTTTTAGTTAACTGATCTAACAAATTCCTGATACTGAATCATGTGGAATTGACAGTTTAAGGCCCTAGCTGAAAGAGTAGCAGAAGTGTAAACTTTTTTACCCCATCTCTCTAAGGCCCTAGATTCCCTTTCAGAGGGAGGGTTTTGGCAGAGGTAGCTGCTACAGCCTTGGGTCCCTGGGAGATAGTTTCAGGATCTGCAAAAGGAGCCTTATACAAATGATAATGTGTGTCCGGAACCCTGTAGTACCTGTCTGGCTTAGCAGGGGCCGGAGGAAGAGAATCAGGAGCAGTACAAGCATCATTAAATGCATCATCCACAACAGTAAGTACTGGAGGAATGGCTAAAGGCCTATGCTGTGGCAAATGCAAAAAGGTCCTAAGCCTTTTCCTAGAGTCTGAAAAATCCTGGCCCTGCCATTGAAATTGTTCCCTCATAGCATGCAAGGTTTCCCCAAAAGAAAATTCCTCAGGCAGAGAGGCAGAAGGAATGGAGTCTTCTGCATCAGAGTCCTCATAAGGAGAATAAGGGCCCTCTGGAGGGTTTCTATTATCTGAATCATCAGAGGAGTAATCTGAAGAAACTGGCTTAGGGGGCTCTGCTCTAGGCCTCTTCTCTGGAGGTGGGTGAGAGGCCCTGTCAGGGTGAGGTTGAGATCCCCGGATCAAAGAAATGAGATCCTCTGCTAGACTAAGCATTTGAGAACTAGAGCTAGGCCTGTGAGAGGGGGTCTTAGCAGGCACAGTCTTGGTAGATTTTGCTGCTTTAGCCCTGGCAAAAGCCTTAATCGACATGGATGCAGGGGGCCTAGCAGCTCCACGTGCAGGAGTAGATATATCTAAAGGTATAGTTTCAGATAAATACTGTGAACCTGCAAGAGCAGGTGGGATTTCAGTAGCAGATTCAGCCATGCTGGATGAGG
Organism: Protopterus annectens; assembly: GCF_019279795.1. Taxonomy (NCBI): domain Eukaryota; kingdom Metazoa; phylum Chordata; order Ceratodontiformes; family Protopteridae; genus Protopterus; species Protopterus annectens. Next base: position 333,792,337 of record NC_056750.1, read on the forward strand.
CCTCGGTAGGAGGCAAGCTTTCGGCCGAAGGAAGAACCGTGGACTCTGTTTCAGCCGAAACCGAGACACTTGCGGTTGACAACCGCGGTTTCGGCCGAAACCGCGGACCGCAAGTGTCGGTCCTTTTCCTTGCGCTTTTTAGTCAATTGCGAAGTCGGAGTTTCCGACGGCATATTGTAAGCAAAAGCGGAGCCGAAAAACTCCTCAGCAATTTCCGACCGACGTCTAAGTTGAAAGAAGCACAGGCTAGACAAGCTGCTACGTCGTGGTCTGGGCCTAAACAAGGTAGGCAGTAAGAGTGGAAATCTTTATGAGGTATTTGTTTCCCACAAGTTAAACAGTTATTCACTTTTTCTGACATCGGCTGAGGCAAGAAAGAGTCCCCAACGGGGTACTTAGCTTTTTAGAAGTCTTCGGTAGTAGTAATCTCTGGTTCTGACCGACCGGCACTTGCGAACAGCTTCTGCTTCAGGCGCCACGCGGCAAGGAAGACTGAGGAAGATGGCGTCGGCTGATACCTTTATACCCGAAGAACTGCAGCTATGACGTTGGGTGAAGTGCGACATCAGCCGGGGCCAGACCCAGACTTTGGAATCCGGCCGACCGAAGGGCTGCCTGATGACAGGACAACCCATTTGTTAGGACTGCAGATGCATCCTTGAAGGACATCTAGCCAAGCCTCTCTGCCCAGCATGGGCAAGAGTTGTTGCAGTGTTAACATTTTGAATTTTGGAACATCCAGCAAAGTATTTAGGATGGACAGTTCCAGTATTGGTCTCCATGCTTTGTCCTTTCTGGGTACTAGGAAAAGTTGAGTAAAATCCTTGGCCCTGTTCTTCTTGTGGAATATTTTGAATAGCTCCCATATCCGTAAGGGCTGCAATCTGTTTTTGTGCCTCTGCCCATTGGTTTTCTGGCAGGTTTGGCATACCTTTTGGTTTTGGAAGCGTGTGGAAGTGAAACCTGTACCCTTGAGAAACTATATTCAACACCTGTTGATCTTTGCTGATCATGTGCCAATTTTTTGAGAAAAGTGCTAGCTTTCCCCCTAGGGGTGCTGTCAACTGGTAAGAGCTTGGCATTTGCAGAGGGAAGTCATTGTGACTGTTTCCTATAAGGTTGTGATTTATCTTCTCCTCCTTTGGGGGCCGAATCACCCCATTGTTTAGGCCTGTAGGAGCCTTGGGGCTGAGATCTGCCTCTTGGGCGTCTGTATCTGCCTCTTTGTGGCCTGTCTGACACTGGAAAAGACCAATTTTTTGAAGGCCAGTTCCTGCTAAATCTAGGTGGCTGAACCTGTAAGAAATCTTTCACAGTTTGCATTGACTTTGCTTTATCCTCAATTTTCTTTAAAACCTCTTCTGCCTTAACACCAAACAGTATCATGCTGTAATGGAGCATCCAATTTCATTTTAACATGGTCAGGTAAACTCTGTTCTTTCAACCAAGCATGTCTTCGAATAACTGAGCCTGTAACTGCGGCTCTACAAAAAGCCTCTAATGAATCAAAAAAACATTGCAGAGTATGCTTTCCCACTTGTTCAACTGCATGCAATAAATCCTGCATTTCTTTACAATCAGGACCTTCTATATTTTTAACCATTTTCTGCTTTAACAATTACATGAGATACTGCTGATATTTAAGCATGTGAAACTGACAGTTTAAAGCTCTTACAGCTAAAGTAGCAGAAGTGTAAACTTTTTTCCCCCATCTGTCCAGAGCTCTGGAATCCCTATAGGAGGGGACAGGATTTTTGGCAGTAGAAGCTTTAACCCCTTTTGGACCTTGATAAATAGTTTCTGGGTCCGCAGCAGGGTTTTTGTAAAGACATTTATGAGAGTCAGGGACCCTGTAGTACCAGTCTGGCTTTACTGTTGCAGGGGGTAAAGAATCTGGAGACAGACTGGATTCAGAAAAAACATCAACAATATCAAGGACAGGGGGGATAGCCAAGGGCCTGTGCTGAGGCAATCGAAGGAAATCTGAGCCTTTTCTTGGATTCTGAGTAATTCTGGCTCTCCCAATGGAAATGCTCCCTCGTGGTGTGCAGGGTTTCCCCAAAAGAGTAATCCTCAGGCGGGGAGGCTGAAGGAATGGACGGGTCAGCATCAGAGTCCTCATAGGGAGGGAGAGAATAGCCCTGGTCAGAAGAATCAGAATAAATGGAAACCTGATCAGAGGAATCATAATCAGTGTCTTGCCTAGGCCTTTTGTCAGGATGGGGATGGGAGCCCCTGATTAAAGTAATAAGGTCTTTGGCCATTTTAAGCATCTGTTTCTTAGGCATGGATGACTGTTCTGGAGAATGCTGCACTTGTTTCTTTGTCTTTAATGGTGTTTTTGACTTTGCCTTTGCTGCTATAGTAGCTTTAATTGTAAGCGGTGAAGGTCTGAAAACGCACTCAGAAGCCGGTGCCTGCTCAGTGGCTCCGGACACATCTGAGGGTATATTTTCCGTAGGCCCAATACCTTGAGTTTCCACAGGCCTCGGTGTCTCCACGTGGCTGTCTGTTGCGGCCTGTGGCTCTGAAGTAGCGGGTGTCAGGGGCTGTGAAAGCGCCTCACTGAGAACCGACAACTGGCCTAGAAGAGACTTTGTTGTCTGTTTGGGACCTCGGATGCCTTTTTCTTTGTGTTTTTTTTATACATTCCGGTCGGTTGTTCCGACGGCATTATGTAATTAAATCTTCGTCCAAAATAATGTAAAGCAAACTCAAACCGACATTTAATAGTGTGTTTATTAAATCTAGCACAAAACCGACAACTAGTGACGTTGTGGTCAGGGCCTAGGCAAGGAATGCAGTAAGAGTGAAAGTCCTTAGGAGGTATTTGCTTCCCACAAGAAATACAATTAACTTTTACTGACATCGGTCTGGAGCAAGAAAAAGTTTCTAGCGGGTACTTAGCTTTATTGATGACTTCGGTTCTGAAATTCAATTTTGAAAATCTCAGGAGTCGGCCGACCGGCACTTGCGAACTGCTTATGCTTCGGGCACCGTGCGGCAAGAAAGACTTAAGAAAATGATGTCAGTTGCAACTTTTATACCCCTGGCGCACTGATGACAGGGAAGAGGCGACAGCAACCGACACCAGACCTAGACTTTGGAACTCGGGCCAACTACGGGTCGCCTGCCAGCAGGATAACCCAAGTGTGATGACTGCAACAGTGAAACACGATGAACATCCCTAGGTGCAACAAAACAGACATGGAGAAGGTTCCTGCTTTGTGCAGGATTATTGGTAAAGGACAGTAGTTTTGTAGCCTGTGAAAGCTTTAGGTGCCAAATTGGCGGAGTCCTGCTGGCATGGAGTCACAAGGGTAAAAGTTGAAATGCACGTATCACTATCTTTTATGTCACACTATCAAGAAAAAAAGGGAGGGTACTGGACAGCTTTAAGCCAAGGCTAGATAAAACAATCTATGTATTATAGCACTTTGGTTGCAGGAATTAACAGGACATAGTCCACATATCAATTATTCTGAGTGGCTGCCATGAAGAGGCCATACCCACTGATAATTTTGGCCCCAAAGAATGACCTTGATCTAAGTGTCACATCCACCTTATAACAGTTTGTAAACCTGTCTAGAAAAAAACAATTTGGTTCTGTACAAATATGTTGCCGTTTGGAAAAGGGGGGTTGGAAAAATGCTCAACATATGACGTCTGTCAGGGAGGCAAAGAGGTTGTAGACAGTTACCTATTTTTGAGAAACATTCTGATCACCAGAGTACTCAAACACTCAAAGACAAGGCATAAGGACACATTCTAAATTTATTGGCCAAGCAATTTACTTGCTTACTTTACTTATTTGCTTTTGTTTACCAAAAGAGTCCGACTGGGTTAGGTGCCTTTTTTCAGCATAGGCTCATGGAGAAAAGCTCCAGAATATATAGATACAGATACAATTAAATATTCAAAAAAATTGCAAGGCTAGATGTATACATTGGTTACACACTTGGTTAGAATGACATTTATAGGAATTAAACAAGACAGACAGTGAATATGGCCTGCAACAAGAAACATTTCTTAATGTCAGCTGTTAAATGCTAAAGGCTTCCCTGCACTGGAGATAAAAACAAGTTTCTCCTTACTTGCTAGTATACAACTGTTATGTTGTCTGACCAATAAGAAATGTGGCTTTCAGGAACCCACAATTGCAAAGTCTGTAAGGGGAAGATGACTCCATTCATCTACAGAAAGCTTAAGTGCAACATAAGTTCCAACATGTAGTAGCACAGCCTCTTGCCAGGTTCTTAGACAACCTCTCCCAACCCAGGACACACCTGTGCTCTAACTTAAGTGGGGAGGCAAATGAAACATTGTTTACCTACTAAAACGCTGGAGATGATTTTAAAAATCAGAGGAGGTTAGAAATGATTGGGAAGAGAGACTGGAAAAGCAATTTACAAGGGAACAATGGGAGGGCATATTTGCGGCTTCCAAACAGTCAAAGTCAGAAGGTTTTGGATTTTTCCTTGGAAGTATTTGCACAGTTATTTTTGTACCCAGAGCAGAATTAAAATAATTTTACCTCTGTTACACATCAAATGCTGGAGGTGTGATGGGGAAGAAAGTAGTAACTGGGAACATGTTTGTGGGACTGTAATGAGTTTGCAAATTTTAAAGAGTCTCTACAGAATTCTACAGAAATACTGAGGGAGCAAATAACAACTAAAGAAATGATTCTTTTGAGGGACATGGGCTCTAAACTGCCTAGATGTAGGAAGGCCTCAAGTTTAATTCTACACGCTGAAATTAATTACTAGAAAATGGAAATAAAAATCTAAACTAACTGTATTTTAAGTACTGAATATTGTAAAAGAGATAAAACAGGCTCCTTAGTGAAATGTTGGCACTTGAAATGCCAAGTACAGAAAAGCCAAAAATACCAAAAACCCAGAGAAGCATGAAAAGTGAAAATTACTCTTCTCCTTAAAACTTTTTTTGCCCCCCCCCCCCCAATTTATATATACCAATTCTGAGATTGCCATACTTCAAAGATAAGGGAATATTCTGAGAAATGGCATCTCAGACTTGGCATATACAAGTTTGATCTTTCGGCCAGTCTCGACATTTTGGGACTCGTTCTAGCGGTTCCCAAAATTTCAAATGGTTACCGGTAAAAGAAATGGAAATGGAATCATTAGAAAAGGGAAGGAGTAAATTACATTGAAATAAATAGGGCACAATACATGGAAAATAATATTTAGGAGGAGTAAGGTTTAAGGAAAGACAGGAATTGGACAATTTATTATGCAATGTTAGACTAAATGAGAATTATTATAAAGAAAAAAATAAGTTATGTACTCACCATAACGTTCCATCGGAGTTGTTCTACTTCATTTTTCTGCAACCTGTGGGTATTCGGATCCATATCGGATCTGAGCCGGCAACTTTACAAGCATCTGTTCCAAGCTCCTCCCCCAACCCATACCCATCACCATCTCCTGCCTTCCCTCAGATCGAGTTTGCTGCAACTCAAACCAATCAGCAACTCAACTTAGCAAAAAACCATACCTGAAAATCTCATGAGCAGGTTTGGGGGAAGGAGGGTGGGAAGGTTGCAGAAAAATGAAGTAGAACTACTCAGATGGAACATTATAGTGAGTACATAACTTCTTTATCTGAAGTAGTTAACTTCATTTTATCTGCAACCTGTGGGACAGAGTCCCCAGCTACTCAAACTCCTGGGAGGCCCTCATGGAAGGATATTCCTGAGCACCGCAGAGCCGAAGGATGCTCTCCCTCTGGAGATCAAATCCAACTTATGAGAAATTAATGTATGTGACTTTGCCCAGGTTGCTGCCACACAAATGTCATCCAATGAGACTAGTCCAAAAGGCAGCAGAAGTCGCCATAGATCTGGTAGAATGAGCTTTAACAGGACCAGGTGGAGACAAACCGTTGTCTCTGTAAATTTGCAAAATACATAGTGTAATCCATCTAGCTAAGGAAACCTTGCAGATGGCTTTACCCAAAAAGGGATTAGAAAGACAAATAACTGGTCAGACTTATGGAAGGGCTTTGTTCTGTGTAAATAAAAACAACGTTGTCTTTGAACATCTAGCAAATGCAGCTTATATTCATCCTTGTTCTGAAAATTTGGAAAGAAAACAGGCAGGTTAATTGTTTAATGTTTGATTCAGAAGCCACTTTTGGTAAGAAAGAAAGGTTTGTACGGAGAGAAATGCTGTCCTTATGGAAGATCAAGTAAGGGGGCACGGCAGACAAAGCCTGAAGCTCAAACCCTCCTAGCCGATGTAATGACTACTAGGAAGGCTGTCTTCCAGGATAAGAACTTCAAATCTACTGATGCTGCAGGTTCAAAGGGGGGAGCAACTACAGCCTGGAGAACAAAGGTAAGGTCCCAAGGAGGAACAGAGTCCTTAATTGGAGGACGCAAAAGAAAGGTGCCTTTAAGAAAGCCTTACACAGTCTAAAAGAGGCCAGGGCATTCATGTTTTCTCCAACATGAAAATTCGAAATAGCTGCCAGTTGCACTTTCACAGTGGAGGAACTAGCCCCTTGCTGAAAAATGCTGGCTAAGAAATCCAACACTGCAGAGACAGGGGCTGTAAAAGGATCCAGGTTTCTCTGAGAAGCCCAAATAGAGAATCATTTCCATTTACTGCAGTAAATCTTCCTAGTGGAAGCCTTATGAGACACCACCAGAACAGTTTTCACTGAAGACGAAAATCCGGGAATCCTGGCAATCAAGGGAACTGGAGCAACCAAGCTGTCAGCTTGGGACTGTCCAAGTTGGGCGGACAGGTGCCCGAGGAATGAGAAATGAGATCTGGGCAGGGATCCAGAATCCAAGGAGGAGCTAGAACACGAGACCAGAGGAAGGGGAACCATAACTGACGAGGCCAGAACGGGGCAATGAGGATCACTTTGCACCCCAGTAGGCAAGCTTTCTGAAGAAACTTCAGAAAGAGTGGTAATGGGGGATAAGCGTACAGTAACCCAGGAGGCCAAGCATGGAAGCATGGACTAGAGCGTCTCTGGGGGAATGACCTGGTGAGGGAACCAGAGCGAAGAACTCATTGCACTTCGTGTTGGAAGGAGATGCGAAGAGATCACAGCAAGGCTGTCCCTACGCAAGGAAGTTCTCTTCCACTATCGACTGTTTCAGGGACCACTCATATGGCATTAGAATAGCCCGACTCAATCTGTCCAGTAAAATGTTGGGAGCGTCCTGGGATTTGCTTTGCAATCAGAAACAGACTGGTGGAGCTCGCCCATTCCCACACTCTCATAGCCTCGCGACACAGAGGGTAAGATCTGGTTCCTCCCTGTTTGTTGATGTACCAGACAACAGACATGCTCTCTGGCTGAATTGCAATGGTCTCTGGAGGAAGAACAGTGTGGAAGGTTTGTAACGCTAAAAGCGCTGCTTTCACCTTCAGAACACTGATGTGCAATCTGGTCTCAATCTGGAACCACGTGCCTTGGACCATCCTCCACAGATAATGCCCCCCCACCCGAGCTGGGAGGCATCCGTGGTCGCTGCGGGTGAAGCAAATGGACATCCCGCTGTGATATCTGGGGATTGGAACCACCAGAGGAGTGACACCTTGCAGGCTTTGCTGATTTGAATTGGATATTCCATAGGGAGATCTAGCCAAGACCACTGTACAGCTAAAGTCCATTGAAGAACATGCATGTAAAGACGCGCCACAGGGGAGAATAGAGATTGTTGCAGCCATAGAGCCCAGGGCTCTGAGAACGTCGCCTGCCTTCGGTAACCTGGGGCTAAGAACTACTGACATATGAGCCTGTTGACTCTGGACCCTGTCTGGAGTTAGAAAGACTTTCAGTCGAAGGGTGTCCAGCCGTGTCCCAATAAAGTCCAAGATCTGTACTGGGTCCAAGAGGGAATTGGAAACATTGACAATAATCCCTAGCAGGTCTGCAAGATGAAGGAAGGAGTCTCTGGCTTGGCAAAGATGACGCTTGGTGGAAGCAGTGAGGAGCCAATCGTCTAGGTAAGGGAATACCTGAATCCCTGAAGCCTCAGGTGAGCCACTACGACTGCCATTAACTTGTTAAACACCCTGGGGGCTGTAGTGAGACAGAAGGGTAGGGCTCTGAACTGGAAATGATTGGCTCCCAGCTGAAGAGAAGGAATCTCCTGGAGCTTCTGTAAATCTTGATATGGTAGTAAGCGTCCTGGAGGTCTATCAAGCACATCCAGTCGCATTCTCGAAGATAAGGTAGAATGGACTGCAGGGTGACCACCTAGAATTTCTGTTTGGCGACAGCCAAGTTTAAGGTTGACGGGTCCAAAATGGGTCTGAGTTCCCCCGTCTTTTTTGGCACTAAAAAGAACCTGGAGTAAACGCCTGACCCGGACTGATCGGGGGGACCGTTTTGATGGCTCATTTGTGAAGCAGCTTGGAAACCTCTAGCACTGCCATCTCCCTTTAAGCGGGTGGGACATCTGGGAGGCGCTTCGGTTGCATTGGAGAGGCAACAAACAGGATGGTGCAACCTCGGGATATTATTTTAAGCACCCAGTGATCTGCAGTTATGGACTCCCATGCCATTGGGTGCAATGCCTCTAAAGTAGGACAGTCTGGCAAACCATCAGTGCTGCTGCGTGGGCCTGTCCAAGAAGGGCTCCCTAGACCCAAAGTTCCTCGAACCCCCTCTGCCTCTGGGATGGCGTCTGTCATGTCTGCCTCTAGGGGACGAGTTGTCCTGAGAGTCCCGGGAAAACTGATTTACAGAACCACATCTTCTTTTGCCCTCTCCGATTCCTGGAAAAGGATCTTTGAGGACTAGAGAAGTAGATTCCAACGGCAGACAAGGTCTTCCAGTCTTTTTCACTCTGGACAAGGGTGTCAGATATGGTTTTCCCAAAAGAGAGAAGAACCATCAAAGGGAGCATTCGTTCACGACGCCTTGAAGGGGTCCGAAAACTGACACAGTCTGAGCCAAGCGTGTCGCCTCATAGTTACGCCGGTCCCAGCAGCCCTAAGCTGCTCCTTCTGTAGCATGGAAAAGGAGGCACACGGACGTGTTTGATACTGACTTCAGAGTCGACATTTTTGTGGAGAACAGACGCTTGTCTTCCTGTGACAAAGACTCTGGGGGCGACTCAGGTAACTCCATGACTAGGTCTTGCTGCAGTCATACGTGTGCCAAGTAGTTCATGGGTTCAGATGGAAAATGTCACTAAAGAATAAACTCGCTTCCCAAATCGATCCACTGTCCTGTACTCCTTGTCCGGAGGGTGGACCAAGGAACTTTCCTGAGCCAGTTCCCTCTTGGTGGCTGCTGCAACCACCCTAGTGTCCACAGGAGATCCCTTATACCATGCCCATCTGTCAGAGGGTGGAGAAAGAATCTTGTCTGGGCGTTTGGGTATCGGCTCTATGGTGTCAGGCTCTTTCCATGCCCGAATGGTGATGAGATCCACCAAGGTAGCTGCTTGCAGGGACAACCAGGACATAGATGGGCTTGTGCCAAAAGCCTCCAAGAACACTGATTCATCTGTAGAAGGTTTTGGGGCTGACCAACCTCCCCTCTGGCAGAGGATCTCCATGATGTCTCCAAAGGAGACATCCTCAGGAGGTGATCTGGGGGAACCCTCTCCATCTAAATCGGCACCTTCTGTAAGGGACTCAGGGGACTCCAGGTGCCTCCTTTTGCATGTGTGCTTACGAGGACCCTCTTCAGTGTGACTCTCTGAAGAGGGCTCGTGAGCTACGGATGGTTCCTTCAGGGGAACCGCTTGGGGCTCCTCTAGCACGGGCCATCTCTGAGACAAGCTGAAGGGAGTCATAACCGAATCTGAGGGAGTTTGGACGGAATCCAAGGAAATAGGCTGGGATCTCTATCCTTGGGATAGAACCCTCTCCACCACGTCGAACGCCACCCAACAAGGAGGAATCTCTCCCCGGGTCCGCCCCGAGGATCGGGGCAGAGGCTAGCTTAGCCATAGCTCCAAAGGAATGGCTCTGACCTGACAAAGTTGGAGCTGAAGACACCTCCATCCCCTTGGGTCCAACCCCCAGTTCTCGGCCCAGAGAGCTGGTCGGATCAGAGGAACTCAAGGTAATCGGAGTCGAGGTTGGAGGAACCATTGGTGCCGAACCCCCAGCTCCGAATATCCTCGGATCCATAAACCCCTAAACCGAAGGAGAAATCGGATGAAAGAAGGGCATAGAGGTCCCCCCTCCAGAGGGAGAGGGGCCTGTTAAGACTCCCATCTGGATTTGGGTCCGAATAAATGTCATCATCCTGTCCATATCCATTTCAGAGAGACTCCAAGTCGAGCACAAGGAAGTGACCACTCTGATCTGGCTGGTCACTGGGAGGATCTGGAGGAAGGCCTTGGCTCCAAAGGCTACGGGGAGAATCTGGGGGAGTGGAGCAGAGGAGACACAGGTCTTGATACCTTGGGGAAGGTGGGCTAGGGAAGGATTCCCGATCTGGAGACAGTTTACAGGGCCTATCCCCTTTCTTCTGTCTCTCCTGTCTATCTTTTCTTTTGTCTCTCCCTTTTGCATCCCCTTCAGCAGGTCTAGCAGGAGGGTGAGTCCCAGCTTGGGGGGGGGGGGGGCAGGAGTTGCATACGCAGAGGCTGAAGACTCCAACATGGAAGCAGGGAGCAGGCCTTTAGCCACCAGTTTGGCCTTCCTATCCTTCAGGGTCCTCGACTGAATCCAGAACACACTGCACTGGATGGATAAAGGGGCTATTATTCCCAAGCAAACAACACAGAGTGTGACCATCCGCCGGTGAAAGCTTATGGCCACACACTGTGCATTTTTTGAAAGTAGGTTTCGGCTGATCCGACATTTTCACATACATGGCCACACCTACCAAACCCCGACACACTATTAACCACAAACACCTACAGGGAGGGGAAGGGCGTACACAATAACTACCTCACAAACTTTTTTTTTTTTTTTTTGTTTTTAACAAGATGAACAAGCATTTAGGGGGAGGAAAGGGAACCAACGAGAAAAACTCTCACTCACACAAGAAAAAATTAACCCAAAAGCACTTATGAAAACTCTAAGGCTCAGAGCTACAGAGACCACGATGCTTATGCACGAAGTGGCAAACAAGATCTGAGGGAACGCAGGAGATGGTGATGGGCTATGGGTAAGAGAGAGGAGCTTGGAGCTCAGAGAAGATGCTTGTAAAGTTGCTGGCTCAGATCCAATATGGATCTGAATACCCACAGGTTGCAGATAAAATTAAGTTAACTACTTCAGATCATACGTAATATACAATGTATATAAATGAAAAACATTAACAAGGGTTGCTTTCTTTTCTATTAATGTACATGTAAATATCTTGTGTGATGATTTAATAAAGGTGTATAAAACAAGGTTGGAGAGAATCATTCTCCATTTTAGCTGCTGCCTGAAAGCATCTCACTTCCTGAATGAAGCCTCCAAGGAGTCTGTTTCCATTGAACACTTTATTCTCACTGTCCATTAGGATGCTCATGCCATATCCAGCACGAGCCATTACCAGAACTGAAGTTAACATTAATCCCAGTGTTGTATAATTTTTTTGTCCAAAACAAGGGCATGACGAACAGCATGGACTACTAACAGATGTCCTGAATTCTCTCTAGGACTGAATATGCCTGATGAGCTTTCTTATCCAAGGAACAGTCCATCAAAATTTGTGATGGGTTACACACTATACCTTTAAAAAGTAAAGAATGTGTGTACATCAGCTGTGACGGTCTTTGCACTTGTGAACAAAGCTTTGAAGAAGCAACATGCCTGCCTTGTGCATTTGTAAAGCCTAATGCTTACATTTGTGCATAATCCATTAACATCTCCTTCAGAAATGTGACTGACTTGAGTCTAGAAGATGGGACATAGTATCAGAATAGCACCTAGAAGGAAACAATTATTCAACCTTCTTAACATTTATTTTACTGACACCACCTGCATACTTTTTTCTGCCTACTGATGTTACCTGGGTGACCTTTGTTTTCACTGTCCAGTACCCAGTGAACAGTAACTCCTCCAATGGTGCTTTTTACGTTTGCTGTAGAAACTCCTGCGCCTCAGTAATTTTGCTTCAGTTCAGTGTCTAGCCTCTTGCTCACAAAATGTAGGCCACATTCATTTTCCTTACATGCTTATAAACATCAATTTTTGAGAAATGATATCCTCAGTTAATCAGAACTGATTCAGCCTCCAAAAGCTTTCAAACTGCAAAGAAATTTGTCAGAAAACAGGAAGTCTTGATTCCAGAGATTTGAGCTCTAAGTGGTTTCAGTGCAGATCACACAAATGCCATGTTTTTTTCATACTGCAAGCAAAGCAGCAATTCAAGATGCTTCGTACTTTAGCCATAAATCAGTCAGGAAAAAAAGCAGCTTTAAAGTGTTGAAAGCTAAATTCCAGGCATACTGAAAGCCACAGAATTTAACCTATGTAAGGCACTTTTTCCCCACTAGAAATGAAGGGATGAGGTAATTACTGATACTTATGTGACTGAACTAAGGTAATACAGCAAATGTCTGAGAATCTGGGTAACTGTGTGGCTCACTGAACAAAGACAATTTGCCCAAATTAAATAATTACATAAGAAGCAGGATTATGAGAAAACGCAACATTTGAGGAAGCCACATGTGTGTGACATGGTGTGTTACTGTGAGTGACCTTCTGCATGTGCAACTAAAATCATTAATTGAAGACACAGAAATGCACAATACTGACACTATACCTGCAATTAAGGAGAAAACCCTAAAAGTTTAAAAAAAAAAATACAAATATAAATGGGACAACTTGGCAGAGTAAACTGCAGCCCAGCAGCAAAAAGCACCCAATGTATTCACTGTGGCTGCAGTGAAAACTCAAGTTTGCAGAGTCTGTGGATTATCCAATAACGTGTTTTAACAGTCACAAAAACAAAATGTTAATACACCAGGCAAACTGGTACTGGGTAGAAATTTCCAAAGCAGTCCTTCACATATTGTGCATGTCTGAGTCAATATTGCAAAAGTCAGAGTTACACAATCAGAAAAAAAAAAATCAAAAGATAGGACACAAAAATCTGGTATGAAAAGCTGTACATAAATGACAAGTTAATTGTGCTTAAAATGAGTTGTGTTTAACCCTGACACTGGAACAGACAATCTCAGAGTTTACCTTTAGAAGTTTGACTTCAAATATTGAAGCTGCATGTCTACTTCGGCCATACTCTAGGTTTACATAATTTGAAACCTTTGGATCACATCAGATTTACAAGCAATAACTAGCAGTCTCAGTTGAACCATACTTGGCAAAGATGCACAATTAACAAATTCAGGTTATAAAAAAGGACTATGGTAATGAAAATGTAGTTTACAGCCCCTATGAATAAAATACAATGAAGCAAAATGAAACCGGACACAATTCATCATTACTGAGAATATGCAAGCAGAATGTTTAAATGTTCACAAATGCAGCCTGTATACCCTGAGCTGTTGTCCAGTATATGTAAGTGAATGCCGTAACAAGACTACATTTGCATTAAAACAGCTGGAATTAGAAAAGCCTACAAACTACATAAAAGGCAGAGTTTTAAACCCTTTGCAGATTAACAGCGCAGTAGAAAGACTGTAGTAAACATTCCTTCTCTGAGCACTACTAAAGGTGCAGAAATACAGCATGCAGTGTACTGTAACACTGATGTCCTAGTAAGCTACTTTGATCTAGCTGAGGGATGAGGATGCAGTGTGAGTGACGAATGTACCACTCAATATGCCTACAACTCAGAAAAAAAAATAAAGAAAAAGGGCTGCAATAGCTCAAATGTTTGAAACAGCTAGACATGATTGTGAAACAGTCTAGTGAATTGTGGCAGTATGGTAACTGCCAAAAAAGCAAGACAAAATTTGAATCTGTACAGATCCATGTCTCCTTAACAAATGGATACAAAGGGAGCACTAACCTCTACAGAAAGGAGAAATAATGCCAAAGGCAAAATTATTTTCCATGCCAAATGCAAATCAGAGAATTTGCCAAATTAAAAACTGGACAAAGTTCTAAGCTGTGCACCTTTATCAAAGTACTGGGAAAAGGATTCCTGTTTCTACTACTCAGCATTTCATCAGCTCCAAAAATCTTTCAAAGAGTTGCAGCCAACATAAATGAAGGCCTGTAGAGAGAGATCGTAACATGACTGGTATTTAAGTTTGTAGTTCAATCAAACTGGAGCATAAAGTACAGTTTTGTACCTACCATAAATGTAGATGTCCGATAGGTATGCATCTGCAGTCATCACATATGGGTTGTCCTGCCTCAGGCAGCCCTTTGGTCAGCCGGATTCCAAAGTCTGGGTCCGGCGTCGGCTGATGTCGCCCCTTCCCCGACATCACAGCGCCTGGGGTATAAAAGCGTCAGCCGAAGCCATCTTCCTCAGTTTTTCTTGCCCCAGATGCCAGGTGCCCTCTAGGAAGGCTAAATTTGGAGAAATGCAATAAAAATCCAAACATTTGCAAATATATATATATATATTTATATTTATATATATATATATATATATATATATATATATATATATATATATATATATATATATATATATATATATATAAACAAATACACCATAATAGATCCCCCCAGCTAGCTAATAGAGGGGTAAGCACCCTAGGAATACTACAGAGGGGAAGGGAGGGAGGGTAAACCTGACTGCAGATGCATACTTATCGGACATCTACATTTATGGTAGGTACAAAACTACTATGTCCTTCAAGGATGCATCTGCAGTCATCACATATGGGTAGAATACCATAGCCAATCTGGGGGTGGAGGAACTAGGAAAAGGATGGTGTAACCAAGATACCCTGCAGGACAGCCATAGCAAAGCCTGCTCTGGATCTGGAATATAAAGGTAAATTGTAATGCTTGGCAAATGTATGCACGGAGCTCCATGTGGCAGCTTCTAAAATGTCCTTTGTAGCCACCCCTCTTAAGAGGGCTGTGGAGGTGGCTGTGGCTCTCGTAGAATGAGGTCTAATGTTAGCTGGTACAGACTTTCTATGAAATGAGTAACAAAAGCGAATGCAATTTCCTATCCATTTTGAAATAGTCTGTTTGGAAATTGCTTTTCCTTGAGTACCAGCAGCATATGCTACCAGCAGCTGGTCAGTTTTTCTGAAACCTTTAGTTCTGTCCAAGTAGTAGCGCAACTGTCTGTGAATGTCCAGGGTGTGCAGCAGTTTCTCCCCTTTGTTTTGTGGATTTGGGAAGAAGGTAGGCAAGTGAATGGCTTGATTCAATGAAACCCTGGATACCACCTTTGGCATAAAAGTAGGATTAGTTCTTAATGAAACTCTGTCCTGGTGAAAAATAATAAATGGCTGAACTGCCATCAGGGCCTGCAATTCCGAAACCCTTCTTGCTGAGGTTATTGCCAGAAGGAAGGCAGTCTTCCATGAAAGGTACTGTAGATCTGCATTTGCTGCTGGTTCAAATGGAGGCAGTGTTAGTTTTTCCAACACATAGTTAAGGTCCCAAGCAGGTAGAGGTGGTTTTCGAGGAGGTTTGATGTTTTTGATTCCTCTTAGAAACTGTTTTGGGAGAGGATGAGAAAAGACAGGTGGGTCAGTATTGTACTCTGCTGAAATTGCTGAAGCATGAATCTTAATAGAAGAGTAAGACAGACCATTGTGAAACATTTCTGTCAAATATTCCAGGATATGTGCCATGTTCATCACTTTCGCATCTAGGCTCTTTGTGGTGTTCCAGATGAGAAATCTTTTCCATTTTGCTGAATATGCCTTTCTTGTGGAAGGGCGGCGAGCTTCCATTATAATATCCTTCACTCTCTGGGGTAGTTTATCCTGAGGAGGAGTCAAGGTATTCTCCACGCTGTTAGTTGCAATGTTTTCAGGTTGGAATGTAGAGTTTTGTATCTGTGCTGTGTCAGTAGAAGTGGCCATAGAGGTAGAGGCCATGGTTTAGTACGTGACATGCTCCTTAGCAGTGGGTACCAGTGCTGCCTTGGCCAGTCTGGAGCTATCAGAATCACTTTTGGCTGCTCTGCCCTGATCTTCAGTAACACCTTGGTCATTAATAGGATAGGCGGAAATGCATACACTGTCAGATTTCTCCAGCTGAAAGAGAGGGCGTCCACTTTTCATGCTTGTGGGTGGTATGTCCTTGAGCAGAATTTCTTCAGTTGATTGTGGGGGGAAGCAAATAGATCTATGTCCGGGCTCCCCCAAGATTGTGTTATCTGTTGGAAGATGTCTGGGTGCAGCATCCATTCGTGCGCATCCATGATATTTCTGCTTAAGCTGTCCGCCAGTGTATTGTCTTTCCCTGGCACAAACTGAGCTTGTAGCTGTATATTGAGTTTCAAGGAAAGATCCCATAGATTCATTGCCAGTCTGCAAAGAGGGTAGGAATGGGTACCTCCTTGCTTGTTTATGTATCACATAACTGTGGTGTTGTCTGTCCTTATTAGCAGGTGGCCTTGATGGAGAGAGTTTGAAGACCTCGATTGCATGTATCACTGCTAGCATTTCTTTTTGATTTATGTGCATGCGTAGCTCCTTTCGTGACCATTGCCCTTGGATACCTCTGCCCCCCCATGCGTGCTCCCCAACCTAGGTCTGAGGCGTCCGTTGTAATAGTTTGGGAGGTTTTTGGCTTTGTGAAGGGCAACCCTCTGTTGGACTGGCTGGCCTGAGCCCACCACAGAAATTCCTTGTGAAGGCATGGAATGAGTGGGATTAAAGTTTCCAAACTGTGACTGTGCTGAGTCCATAAACTCCTTAGGTACCACTGTAGTTTTCTCATATGTAGCCTTGCTTGTGGAACCAAAAGAATACAGGATGCCATGTAACCCAGGGCCTGCATGATTTTCCTTGCAGTCAGCCGAGTTTGTCTCGTCAGATTCTTGAAGTAATCCGGTAGTTGACTTTGTTTTTCTTCTGTGAGATAAGCCATTTGGGTGGTTGTATCTAGATCCGCACCCAGAAAGGTTATTCTTTGGGATGGAACAAGTCTTGATTTGTGCATGTTGACTGTAAATCCCAAGGCCTGTAGAAGATTGATGGCATAATTTAAATCCTTTATCAAAGTTTGTTGATTGTCCGCTTGTATAAGGCAGTCGTCCAGATATGGGTAAATTTGAATCCCCTGAAGTCTGCAGTGTGCTATTACTGATGCCAGGCATTTCGTGAATACTCTGGGCGCAGTAGATAAGCCAAAGGGCAATGCTGAGAATTGATAATGCTCTGACCCTGCAAGAAATCTGAGGTGTCTTCTGCAACTTTGTCTGATAGGGACATGCAGGTATGCCTCCTTGAGGTCTAGAGTCACCAGCCAAGACCCCATGCCCAGCATGGGAAGGAGTTGCTGTAAGGTCAGCATTTTGAATTTTGGCACAATGAGATAAATATTCAGTGCGGACAAGTCGAGAATTGGTCTCCATTGATGCTCTTTTCTTGGAACAAGGAATAGCCTGGAGTAAAATCCTTGGCCTTGTTCTGAAATAGGAACTTTTTCTATGGCTTTCATTTGTAGTAAGTTTGAGATTTGTTTCAAAGCCTCTGCCCTTTGATTTGGTGGCAGACCTGGCATGCCTTTTCTTTTTGGCAATGTGTGGAAATGGAACCTGTATCCGTTGTCTATTATTTGGAGTGTCCATTTGTCTCTTGTAATGCTGTGCCAATTTTTTGAGAATAAAGAAAGCTTTCCGCCCAAAGGTGCTTCTGATTGAGCCCTGGTTGGCAGAGTCAAAGCAAAGTCATTGAGATTGTCCTTGTGCAGCAGTTGCAGGTCCTGAACTGCCTGTCTGGATTGGAGGTTGCCATTGACGGCCTCTGTAGGAGCCCCTAGCTTGCCCTCTACCTCTGGCACGCCTGTTCCTGCTCCTTTAAAATCTTTCTGTGTCCGGAAAGGACCAATTCTTGGAAGGCCAATTTCTGCTGAATCTAGGCGGTTGGACTTGAAAATCCTTAACTGTTTGTACAGATTTTGCCTTTTCCTCAAATTTCTTTAGGACTTCTTGAGCAGTGGAACCAAATAACTTTTGCTTTTCCAATGGAGCATCCAAAAGCTTAGCTTTAACATGGTCTGGCAGAGATTGTTCCTTCAGCCAAGCATGCCTACGTATGACAACACCTATCATTGCTGACCTACATGAAGCTTCCAATGCATCATAGCCACACTGTAAGAAATGGTTGCTAACCTGCTGGGAGTTATGTACCAGATCCTGAAGGGATTTACGGTCAAGGGGTTCAGTAGAAGACAATTTCTTATGCATTTCTTCTAACAAATACTCTTGATACTGTATCATATGAAATTGACAATTTAATGCCCTCATAGCAAGAGTGGCAGAAGTATACACTTTTTTACCCCATCTCTCTAATGCCCTGGACTCCTTTGCAGAGGGGAGTGGGTTCTTAGTAGTAACAGCTGCAACACCTTTTGGGCCCTGTGAAATAGTTTCATGGTCAGCAGAGTGGGCCTTGTAAAGAAAATTATGTGTGTCCGGGACCCTGTAATACCTATCGGGCTTAACAGGGGCTGGAGGCAGAGTGTCAGGGGTCATACTAGAGTCAGAATACACATCATCAATGACATTTAAAACAGGAGGAATAGCCAAAGGTCTATGCTGAGGTAAATGAAGAAAAGTTCTTAGTCTTTTTCTGGAATCAGAATATTCCTGGCCCTGCCATTTGAAATGCTCTCTCATAGTGTGAAGGGTCTCCCCAAAGGAAAGCTCTTCAGGAGGGGAGGCTGAGGGAATAGATTCCTCTGCATCCGAATCCTCGTAGGCCGAATAAGCCTCCTCCTGGTAGTCTGAGTGATCCGAGCCAGCAGAGGCCTCCTCTGAGGATAGGGGATCAGGGGGATCCACCCTGGGCCTTTTGTCTAGAGGGGGTTGGGAGCCCCTGTCCTGATGGGGCTGACAGCCCCTAATTAAAGAGATAAGATCCTCTGCTAAGGTTAGAATCTGTGAACTAGAAGAGGGTCCCTGAGGAATAACCCTGGGAGGCATGGCTTTAGTGTGCTTTGCAGCTTTAGCCCTGGTGAAGGCCTTAATAGACATGGATGCAGGAGGCCTGGCTGCACCACGTGCTGGTGTAGCTTTGTCTAAAGGAATGGTGTCGGAAGATTCCAATACACCAGTTTCGGAAGGCAATTCTGTAACCGACTCGGTAGGGGCCTCCGGGACCGAGGCTGTCGGTTGTATTAATTCAGGGTTCGGAAGTTCCAAGGACTCTGTATCAGCTGAAACAGAGACCCTCGCGGTCGGCCTAGCCGCGGTTTCAGCCGAAACCTCGGTCCGCGTGTGACGGTCCTTGTCTTTCCGTTTCTTAATTAAATGTGATGTTGGGGTTTCCGACTGCATTCTGTATGAAAAACTATCCCCAAAAAACTCTTCTGCGAACTCCGACCGACGTCTAAGAGTGCGTCGGTTGAAGGAAGCGCAGGCTGAACAGGCCGAGACGTCGTGGTCTGGGCCTAAGCAGGGGAGACAGTAAGAGTGGAAATCCTTATGAGGTATTTGTTTCCCACAAGATAAACAATTATTAACTTTTTCTGACATTGGCTGAGGCAAGAAAGAGTCCCCAACGGGGTACTTAGCTTTTGAAGTCTTCGGATAGCGATTTTACTGGAGCTGGCCGACCGGCACTTGCGAACTGCTTCTGCTTCGGGCACCACGCAGCAAGAAAGACTGAGGAAGATGGCGTCGGCTGACGCTTTTATACCCCAGGCGCTGTGACGTCAGGGAAGGGGCGACATCAGCCGACGCCGGACCCAGACGTTGGAATCCGGCCGACCGATGGGCTACCTGAGGCAGGACAACCCATATGTGATGACTGCAGATGCATCCTTGAAGGACATCACTACACTGATTAGGCTACCAGATGGACCAAGGACAGAACATCTAAAACTGAACAAAGCAAAGGGATGCACTGGTGTATCCTCTCTGAAATATGCAAGTCATCTTATGACTGCTAATAGGTACCCATCCAGATGCTGATAAGGTGCATGACATTATTAACATGCAAACAGGCAAACTCTTATTAATGCAATTCCTGGGAATGGTAAAATACCTGCCCAAGTTCATAACTCACTCACATAAGGTTTACATGTACCTCAGATAAACTTCCTTGACAAGGATAGAGTATGCAACTGGTCCAAAAAGCAGATTAAAAGCTTTGAAGTAAAGAAAAAAAATGCATTCACATCAAAATATGTAAGTGCAGAAGCATCTACAATGCTTCAAGTGGATGCAACCTGGAAACAGAAAACTGGAGTAGACCTACTGCCTATTCATCAACAGCTTTAATAGATAATTAGACTGCATACACCAAGAAAATAAAACGCTGCCTGTCATCTTGGTCTGTCAGAAATTACACGAATGTGTACATGACAAACAAAAAGTGGAGACAGAACATAAGCCTTGGCAGAGTATCTTAAAGTATTAACCAAAATAAGACCATCACAAACTGGAAGTGCTCAGAAAATAAAACAAGTGGTCTGCAAAAGTTTATTTTATTTGTGTATACTTTAGTAACAGCTTAACATTTCAACATAAAAAGGCAACTCTTGAAGGCTTCAACTTATACAAAATGTACTCAAAACGTTAATATCCTTTATAACGCATTTTGTACAATCCACATGCATGGTGCACTTGGTTTAAACTAGCAGCTGACCACTATTCATACACTAAATTAACTAACGGAGCTTGTTCAGTCGAATGCAAATGTTTATGACATTTGTTTACCAGGAAGGTCCACTGGGCTGACGAGAGCCCATTTTCAGTGGAGGCCCAGGGAGAAAAGCTCAAAAGATTAATGTAATGTAGTTTTCTTATTGTATCCCAGAGGTGACAACCACAAGGTGGTTACTATACTTACAAGAGTTACTACAAAAGAGTGATACCAGTGATGTACTATTTACACAGAAAAACTGTGTCTTACATAGAAAAACTGCATTGCAGTACAGAGGTGGCTACCGCAAGGTAGTTACAATATTTACAATGGTTTCTACTACACAATCATATCAGTGAAAAGATGCAGCTTACAGCTACAAAGCTACTATACAAAGATATCAGTGAAATGGAACAGCTTACAGCTACAAAATGTAGTAATAGAATTAAGCAAAATGACAAAAGTGATTTTAGAGGCAGTAAAGATCATAAGTTAATTAACAAAAGAGCAATACAAGGAGTGTTAAGAAAGAGAGGGTTAGGTAAATGTTTATAAAGCATAGTTACAGCATCACTGAATGTCTTGTCGACAAGACGTATTCAAATGTAAAATCACAGAAATAAAAATTTCAAATAAACCATGCCAACTTTGATTGCAGATATTCTATTTCCTTCAAACTACAAAGTGTAAGCATACCCTTTATAGAGAGTTACCCTTCTTGAATATTTGAAATGTACATGTACCTAAAGACCAAGTGCTACTGCACATTTTTTGCACTTTATCCATACAGTGTATCCTTAAAGATATACTTCCAAACTATAGCCTTATACACCAAATTACTACCCTTTATTCTCCAACTTGAGTAGATTCCTACATTTTTCACACTTTATCCGAATATTGTATCCAAGGCTTTCAAAAGTATGTTAGTATCCGCTTTTGTTTTGCCCTCTCACCACAGATTCTTCCTGAAAGCCGAGGTGGTACAGCGGTAGCGTTGTTTCCTCACAGCAAGAGGTTCTCCTGTTCAATTCTCGGCTGGAGTGCCTTCTGTGTGGAGTCTGCATGTCCTCCCCGTGGTAGAGTGGCCTCTGAAAGACATGCGTAAATGGGCGTGCCTTCGCTGAAGGTTGGGCTGGCAACTCGGCACCATAAAAAATCTACTGCCAATCATTAGCGGACTGGAGGAGTTCCGCTGTGGCGATCCCCAACCAGGAAAAGCAGAAAAGTAAAGACCACAGATTCTTCCTATTTTCTTACTTCCAACTCTTACCTCTTGTCCGAGATCTCCTTCCTTTCCATTTTTTCTAGTTACTGCTTTTTTGACATCAACATAACTAACCAAGTCACTTTCTGAACATTTGCTTCCATACCTTTCTCTTTCCCAACTCCAAACAAAACTATCTCCATAGTTAAGAGTGCTGGACCCCTTGTTGTCTTAACCATAACTTCCAAATCCTCCTTGAATCTTTCCAAAGCCTCAAAGTTCAAAAACGCATGCAACCAATCCTCTGTTTGGCCATATCAAATCAACCAATCCTCTGTTTGGCCATATCAAATCTCTAGCAACATCCATCCAATACAAGAATCATCTTATAAAGCTTTCTGAGAGCTGCCTTTAAGTTAAAACTATATTTATAAAATAATTATATAACATCTAAAAAGTACAGTTTTGTACCTACCATAAATGTAGATGTTCGAGGATCTACATTGCTGCAGTCATAACCTGTGGCCTCGGTCGGCCCGAATACCAAAGAGCTAGGCTGGCGTCGGTCATTGTCGCCTAGAGCTGACATCAGTACGTAGTAGTACTTAAGCGCATGACCGACGCCATATCCTCAGTCTTTCTTGCCCCAGATGTCAGAAGGCCTAAAAATGAAAGGCCAGAGCCAAAATAGTAAACGTCCAACAACCACCAGTGTGGAAAGAGAGTATCCCAAAAAGAAACCCAGCAACCACAAACTATAGAGGGGAAGGAGGGAGGGATAATAGGACTGCAGCAATGTAGATCCTCGAACATCTACATTTATGGTAGGTACAAAACTGTACTATGTTCTTCGTCTCACATTGCTGCAGTCATAACCTGTGGGTAGAATCCCAAAGCAAAGGAAAAGGGAGGCTGGCAAACTAAATAGCATTAGGGGCTGCTAACATGCCCTGCAAAACTGCAGTGGCAAACCCAGCCCTGGACTTGGAATAAAGAGGGAGCTGGTAATGCTTAGTAAAAGTGTGTACTGAACTCCAAGTAGCTGCCTCCAAAATATCCTTAGTAGCTACCCCTCTCAAAAAAGCAGTAGATGTGGCAGTAGCCCTAGTAGAATGAGGTCTGATCCCAGCAGGAACATTCTTCCCATGATGAGAATAACAAAAAGCAATACATTGACCAATCCACTTAGAAATAGTCTGCTTTGAAACAGCTTTCCCTTGTGAACCCAAAGCAAAGGAAAAGTACAGTTTTGTACCTACCATAAATGTAGATGTCCGAACTGGATAGCATCTGCAGTCATAACAACTGGGTTGTCCTGTCGTCAGGCAGCCCTTCGGTCGGCCGGATTCTAAAGTCCGGGTCCGGCTTCGGCTGATGTCGCACTTCACTTGACGTCATCTCTGTTGGTCTTCGGGTATAAAGGCATCAGCCGACGCCATTTTCCTCAGTGTTTCTTGCCCCAGATGCCAGTTGCCCTCTTGGAAGGCTAAATTTTGGATAAATGCCAATGTTTCCAAAAAGATAGAAGGCAAACACAAAAAATAAGCATGTATGTACATATATACAAACAAATACACCATAAGAGACTCCCCCCCAGCTAGCTATTAGGAGGGTAAATACCCTAGGAGTACCACAGAGGGGAAGGAGGGAGGGTAATCCTGACTGCAGATGCTATCCAGTTCGGACATCTACATTTATGGTAGGTACAAAACTGTACTATGTCCTTCATGGATGCATCTGCAGTCATAACAACTGGGTAGAATACCATAGCCAACTAGGGGAGGAGGAAGAATAGATTATGGTGTGGATAGGATCCCTTGCAGTACAGCAGTGGCAAACCCTGCTCGGGATCTGGAATACAGAGGTAAATTATAATGCTTGGCAAATGTATGCACGGAGGTCCAAGTAGCCGCCTCAATAATGTCCTTGGTTGCCACTCCTCGTAAGAAGGCTGTGGTAGTGGCTGTTGCCCTTGTCGAATGAGGCCTTATGTTCTGTGGAATTGGTTTTCCATGAAAGGAGTAACAGAATCGTATGCAATTTCCTATCCATTTGGAGATTGTCTGTTTGGAAATCGCTTTTCCTTCCCTTCCTGTTGCATAGGCTACAAACAGCTGGTCAGTTTTTCTGTTACTTTTGTTCTGTCCAGGTAGTAGCGTAGCTGTCTATGTACATCCAAGGTATGCAGCATTCTTTCCCTCTGTTTTGTGGGTTTGGGAAGAAGGTAGGTAGGTGGATTGCCTGGTTTAAAGACACTCTGGATACCACCTTAGGCATAAATGTAGGATTAGTCCTCATGGACACTATCTTGGTGGAAGATTAGGAAGGGTTGTACTGCCATTAGGGCCTGAAGTTCAGAAACCCTTCTTGCTGAGGTTATTGCCAGTAGGAAAGCAGTTTTCCACGATAGATGCTGCAGGTCTGCTGTTGCTGCTGGTTCAAAAGGTGCAGTGTCAACTTTTCCAGCACAAAGTTCAAATCCCAAGCTGGCAATGGTGGTTTCCTAGGAGGTTTTACATTCTTGATCCCTCTGAGGAACTGCCTGAGTAAAGGATGTGAAAAGACAGGTGGATCAAAGCTGTATTCTGCTGAAATAGCTGATGCATGTATCTTGATGGAGGAATAGGACAGGCCTGTATGTAGAAGCTCTGCCAAATACTCCAGAATGTTAGCAATGTCTATTTTGGACACATCTTTTCCTCTTTCAGCACTCCAAATGACAAACCTTTTCCATTTTCCTGCATAGTTCCTTCTTGTTGAAGGTCTGGGCTTCAAGGATAATGTCTTTAACCCTTTGGGAAAGCTCTGGATTAGTTGCTGCTATGTGATATTCCATGCAGTCAGTTGCAAAGTTTTAGGTTTGGATGCATGATGCTGTAGTTGTTCTGGGTTAACATCAAAGGCATCAGGGTATTGGCCATATTTTGTCCCGAGACATGCTCCTCAGCAATGGGTACCAGTGTTATCTTGGCCAGTTTGGAGCTATCAGGGTTATCCTTGGGCGTTCCTCCTTGATTTTTAGTAATACCTTGTGTATCAAGGGAAGAGGTGGGAATGCATATGCTGTCAGACCTTTCCAGCTGAAGGAGAGCGAGTCCACTTTCCATGCAAGTGGGTGGAACGTCCTTGTGCAGAATTTTTTGAGCCGGTGATTGAGAGGAAGCGAATAGATCTATCTGTGGCATTCCCCATTTCTTTGAGATGGCCTTGAAGTTGTCGGTGTAGCATCCATTCGTGAGCATCCGAGGTGGTTCTGCTTAACATGTCTGCTAGAGTATTCTCCTTTCCTGGTACAACATTGCCTGTAACTGGATGTTGTAGCTGAGCCAGGTTCCAAAGGTCCAAAGTCATTCTGCATAGGGGTATGAATGAGTGCCTCCCTGTTTGTTGATGTACCACATGACTGTGGTGTTGTCTGTCCTTATCATCAAATGTCCTGTTTTGAGGAATGGTCTGAATTTTTGGATTGCCAGCTTTACTGCCAGCATTTCTTTTAGGTTGATGTGCAAATGGAGCTGGTCCTGTGTCCACAATCCTTGTACGCATTTGTCCAGCATGTGAGCCCCCCATCCTAGGTCTGAGGCGTCTGTTGTGATGGTTTGGCTTGCTTGATAGTTGTGGAAAGGTAGGCCTGGATTTGACTGGCATGCTTGAGCCCACCATAGGAACTCCTGTTTTAGGCATGGGATTAGAGGAATTTCTGCTTCTAGGCTGTGCCTGTGTTGGGACCATAAATTCTTTAGGTACCACTGTATTATGTAGTCTGGCATGTGGAACCAAGATTATGCAGGATGCCATGAAGCCCAAGGCCTGTAGAACTTTTCTTGCTGTTAGCTTGTTCTGTTTTGTTAGTGCCAAGTAAAGAGGGAGTTCTTTTTGTTTTTCTGCAGTTAGGAATGCCATTTGTTTTACTGTGTCCAATTCCGCGCCCAAGAATGTCCTTGTTTGGGATGGTATCAGCCTTGACTTTTGTAAATTGACTGTGTATCCCAGTGCTTGTAGCAAGTAAATGACCCTTTGTAAATCAGTTGTCAGCTTGCTTTTGTTGTCCCCCTGTAGCAGACAGTCGTCCAGGTATGGATAAATTTGGATTCCCTGTAGTCTGCAGTGAGCGATTACTGATGCCAGGCATTTTGTGAATACTCTGGGCGCAGTAGATAAGCCAAAGGGCAATGCTGAGAATTGATAGTGCTCTGATCCTGCAAGAAATCTGAGGTATCTTCTGCAAATTGGTCGTATGGGGACGTGCAGGTATGCCTCCTTGAGATCTAGAGAGTTACCAGCCAGCACTCCTTGCCCAGCATGGGAAGAAGTTGCTGGAGGGTCAGCATTTTGAATTTTGGGACAATGATGTATGTATTTAAGATGGACAGGTCGAGAATAGGTCTCCAGCTTTTTTCCTTTCTTGGAACTAGGAGTAGTCTGGAGTAGAATCCTTTGCCTTGTTCTGTTATTGGCACTTTTTCCACAGCTCTCATCTTTGTTAGTTGCATTATCTGCTGTAGAGCTTCTGTTTTTTGATTTGGAGGCAGGTTTGGCATTCCTCTTTTGACTGGTAAAGTGTGGAAGTGGAACCGGTATCCTTGGTCTATGGTTTGCAGAATCCACTTGTCTTTTGTGATATAGTGCCAGTTTTTCGAAAATAAGGTTAATTTTCCGCCTAATGGTGCTGCTATTTGTTCCCTGGTAGGCGGAGTTAGAATCAAGTCACTGTGCTGTTGTAGTGGCAGTGGCTGTGTCTGTGCCTCTGTTATTACCTTGCCACTGTCGTCCTCTGTAGGCACCCCTCTGGATTGATTTCTGCCTCTGGGCGTCTATTCCTGCCCCTTTGGGATCTTGTGGAGTCAGGAAAGGACCAATTTTGGCAGGCCAGTTCCTGCTAAACCTTGGGGTTGAACCTGCAAGAAATCTTTAACTGTTTGTACAGATTTTGCCTTTTCTTCCATTTTCTTCATTACCTGCTGGGCAGGTGTACCAAACAAACTGGCCTTATCCATAGGTGCATCTAATAACTTAGCTTTAACATGATCCGGTAAGACCTGTTCCTTCAGCCATGCATGTCTTCTTATCACTGTGCCAGTCATGGCTGACCTAAATGAAGCCTCCAGTGCATCATAGCCACATTTTAAGGAATGGTTACTAACCTGTTGTATGTTATTTACCATTTCTAATATATATTTCTTATCTATAGAGTCATCAGAGGATAGCTTTTTAGTTAACTGATCAAGCATCAACTCTTGGTATTGTATCACATGAAACTGACAATTTAAAGCTCTAGCTGCGAGAGTAGCAGAGGTGTAAACCTTTTTGCCCCATCTGTCTAAAGACCTGGCTTCCCTTTGAGAAGGAATAGGGTTTTTTGCTGTGGTCGAGGCTGCTGCCTTAGGCCCCTGGGATATGGTTTCGGGGTCTGCAAGTGGGGCCTAGTATAAGTGGTGATGAGTGTCTGGAACCCTGTAAAATCTGTCTGGTTTGACAGGGGCTGGAGGTAAGGAATCTGGTGCAGTGCAGACATCATTAAATGCATCGTCCACAACAGAGAGGACAGGAGGTATAGCTAAAGGCCTGTGTTGTGGTAGGTGCAGAAAAGTCCTAAGTCTTTTTCTGGAATCTGAGAAATCTTGTTCCTGCCATTGGAATTGTTCTCGCATGGCATGTAAGGTTTCCCCAAAGGAGAATTCTTCTGGTGGAGAAGCAGCTGGAATGGATTCTTCAGCATCTGAGTCTTCATAATTGGAGAAATAAGCCCCTGGCTGGTCTGTAATATCAGAGTCCTCCGCGGAATCATCAGAGGACACAGGCTTGGGGGGCTCTGCTCTAGGTCTCTTTTCTGGGGGCTGAGAGGCCCTGTCTGGGTGAGATTGAGATCCCCTAATTAAGGATATTAAATCCTCTGCCAGAGTAAGCATTTGTGAACTAGAAGTGGGCCTAGTAGAGGGGGGCTTAACAGGTACTTATTTAGTATTTTTGGCTGCTTTAGCCCTGGCAAAGGCCTTAATAGACATGGCTGCAGGAGGCCTAGCAGCACCACGTGCTGGGGTGGAGACATCCAAAGGGATGGTGTCTGATAAGTCACTAGTAACCACTGTAGGTAAGATTTCTGAGGCCGTTTCAAGTAAGGTAGCAGGAGCCTCAGTAGTAGTCATTGATTCAGCTGTGCTTTGATCAGTTTTCCCGGTTTCGGCAGAAACCGAGACACTCGCAGTTTGCTTAACCATGGTTTCGGCCGAAACCGCGGACCGCGAGTGTCGGTCTTTTCTTGCTTTTAACAATCTGGATAGTCGGAGGATCCGCGGCATAATGTACGCAAAATCTGAGCGAAAAACTGTTCAGCAAACTCCGACCGGCGCCTAAGCGTTACGGTTGAATGAGGCACAGGCTGAACAGGCTGCTACGTCGTGGTCTGGGCCTAAACAAGGCAAACAGTAAGAGTGGAAATCTTTATGAGGTATTTGTTTCCCACAAGTTAAACAGTTATTGACTTTTTCTGACATCGGCTGAGGCAAGAAAGGGTCCCCAACGGGGTACTTAGCTTTTAGAAGTCTTCGAAGTAGTATTCGGAAGTAGTAATCTCTGGATCTGACCGACCGGCACTTGCGAACAGCTTCTGCTTCGGGCGCCACGCGGCAAGAAAGACTGAGGAAAATGGCGTCGGCTGATGCCTTTATACCCGAAGACCAACAGAGATGACGTCGAGTGAAGTGCGACATCAGCCGAAGCCGGACCCGGACTTTGGAATCCGGCCGACCGAAGGGCTGCCTGACGACAGGACAACCCAGTTGTTATGACTGCAGATGCATCCATGAAGGACATCAAATAACTGTTGAGTCTGTCTGAACTCTTTAGTTCTGCTCAAATAATAATGAAGCTGCCTGTGGATATCCAAAAAATGCAAGACTTTTCCCCCCTTATTTTGGGGATCAGCATAAAAAGTAGGCAAATGAATAGACTGGTTCAAGGCCACATTAGAAATCACTTTAGGCATAAAAGTAGGGTTAGTACGCAAAGAAACTCTATCCTTATGGAATATCAGAAAGGGTTCAACTGCCATGAGTGCCTGCAATTCAGATACCCTCCTAGCAGAACTAAAGGCCAACAAATAAGCAGTCTTTCCAAGACAAAAACTTCAATTCAGACGTAGCTGCAGGTTCAAAAGGAGGTAAAGTAAGCTTCTCCAACACAAAATTGAGATCCCAGGAAGGAGTAGGAGCTCTACGTGGGGGTCTTATATTTTTTGCCCCTCTAAGAAATTGTTTGAACAAAGGGTGAGAAAATAAAGGAGGGTCACAATCATAGGGAGCAGAAATGGCTGCAGCATGAACCTTCACAGAAGAGATTGACAAACCCTTGTCCAGTAATTCAGTAAGATACTGTAGTGCAAAACTCAAATTAGGTACTGAAACATCAAAGCCCTTTGCTGTGCTCCAAAGAAAAAATCTCCTCCATTTATCAGCATAAACAGTACTAGGCCACCTGGCTTCCAAAATGACATCTAAAACCTGCTGAGGAAGCTGAGACCCCACCGGCTCCATTACAGAATACGCCAGGCTGTTAGATGCAGGGACTGCACCCGGACATTGAGAAAATGATTGTTTGACTGGGATAACAAATGAGGAATCTGTGGCAAAGGCCAAGGAGGCTCCTGAATTAAACTCCTCAGCAGAGGATACCAATGCTGACGTGGCCAATCTGGTGCTATTAGAATCATGCAAGGCTTGTCCCGCCTGACTTTCAAGAGTACCTTGGGAAGAAGAGGCAGAGGGGGGAAAGCATAAACGTGAAGGTTGTCCCAACTGAAAGATAGAGCATCCACTTTCCAAGCATTTGGGTGGAACATCTTTGTGCAAAATTTTGGCAGTTGGAAATTCAGCGGAGAAGCAAACAGATCTATGTCTGGAGCTCCCCAAGCCACGGTCAACTGTTTGAATACCTGAGGGTCCAGTTTCCACTCGTGGGGATCCACAATTTGTCTGCTCAATACATCTGCTAGGGAGTTCTGTGCTCCTGGCAGAAACCGTGCTTGAAGATTGATGTGCAAACTCAGAGCAGTCTCCCACAAAATCATCGCCTGTCTGCAAAGAGGGTAGGAATGGGTTCCCCCCTGCTTCTTGATGTACCACATGACTGTTGTGTTGTCTGTTTGAATCAACACCTGTCCCGGCTGAAGTAGGTCCTTGAAGGCCATCAAGGCAAATTGGACTGCTAACATCTCCTTCATGTTGATATGCAAATGTAGTAGTTTGGGAGGCCACATGTCTTGTATCCATCTCCCATTGAAGTGTGCTCCCCAAGCCAAGTCCGAGGCATCCGTCGTTAGGATCTGACTCGCCTCTGGTCGGGTCACAGAGAGTCCCTTGTTTAGGTGACATTCCTGAGCCCACCACAAGAATTCCTTCTGGATGCAAGGTATAATCTGAATGACAGTATCCAAACCGTGGCAGTGTTGAGTCCACACACTTTTGAGATACCATTGTAGCTTCCTCATATGCAGTTTGGCATTGGGAAGTACTAGAATGCAAGATGCCATGAACCCCAAGGCTTGAAGGACTGTCCTTGCAGTCAGCCTGGACATTACTGATAACTGCTGGAAGTATAGATGAAGAGTTCTTTGTTTGTCCGGGGTCAGAAATGCCATCTGAGAAGCTGTATTCAGTCTCACACCCAGAAAGCACATGTCCTGAGAGGGCACTAGACTGGATTTATTTCGTTCACAGAATACCCTAGGCACCTTAAAACTGCCATTACATACTGGAGATGTTGTAGTAGTTTGTCTTTGTTTTGAGCAAGAATCAGGCAATCGTCCAGATAAGGATAAATTTGTATTCCTCTCTGTCTGAAGAAAGCAATCACAGGAGCCAGAACTTTTGTGAATACCCTGGGCGCAGTAGATAAACCAAAGGGCAATGCAGAGAACTGATAATGAGAAGTACCAGCCCGAAATCTCAGGAATCTCCTGCAGCTGGGCCTGATAGGGATGTGAAGATAGGCCTCTGAGATCCAGGGTTACCATCCAGTGATCTTTGCCGAGCATAGGCAGAAGTTGTTGTAATGTTAACATCTTGAACTTTGGAATGTCTAGGTAGGTATTGAGAATGGACAAATCCAGAATTGGCCTCCAAGTGTTTCCTTTCTTTGGCACTAGGAATAGACGGGAATAAAATCCTAGGCCTACTTCTGACTGAGGGACCACCCGAATTGCCTCCATCTGCAAAAGTAAAGAAATTTGCTCCTGAGCCTCCAGCCTTTGCTGAGGAGGCACATCCGGCATGCCTTTGAAAGGAGGAAAAGTGTGAAAATAAAACTTGTAACCTTGATTTATTATATTCAACACCCATTTGTCCTGGGTGACAAAATTCCAGTTTTGTTTGAAAAGTCCCAACTTTGCTCCTAGAGGAGCTGCCAGTAAAGAAGGGTCTGGCAGCGGAAGATACAGGTCATTGGGTCTGCTTACGAAAAGGCTGACCCCTGCCCTCACCAGAAGACTGTGCAGGAGAACTCCAAGTCCTAGGTCTGAAAGAACCCTGAGCGTGAGCCCTGCCTCTACCACGTCTAGACCTGGCCTTAGACTGATAATCCGAAGAAGGATAAGACCATCCTCTAGCAGGCCAATTCCTACTAAACTTAGGGGACTGCACCTGCATAAAATCCTTGACCGTCTGCATAGACTTAGCCTTATCTTCCATCTTTTTCAAAACTGATTCCACAGGAGGACCAAAAAGTACTTCAGATTGAAGAGGAGCATCCAAAATCCGAGCCTTAACATGCTCTGACAAATTTTGATCCTTAAGCCAGGCATGTCTATGAATAACTGAACCTGTAGCAGCCACCCTGGATGAAGCCTGAAGAGCATCGAAACCACACTGCAAAGAATGTTTGCCAACTTGATCTGATGCATGAACCAACTCCTGGAGCTCCTTACACTCTATTCCCTCAGATAAAGCATCCACTTTAGATTTCAATTGGCCTAACAAAAAGTTCTGATACTTCAGCATATGAAATTGGCAATTCAAAGCCCTCATAGCTAACGTAGAGGAGGTGTACACTTTTTTCCCCCACCTATCTAATGCTCTAGAATCTTTATCCAAAGGAACTGGATTCTTAGCCACAGAAGCCCTAACACCCTTTGGGCCTTGAATAATAGTTTCCGGATCAGCTCTAGGACTCTTGTACAAATACTTATGTGCTTCTGGAACTCTGTAATATCTGTCTGGCTTAACAGGGGCCGGAGGCAAAAAATCAGGATTAAGGGAAGATTCAGAAAAAACATCCTGAACAACATCTAAGACAGGAGGAATAGCCAAGGGCCTATGTTGTGGCAGAAACAAAAATTCCCTAAGCCTTTTCCGAGAATCTGAAAAATCTTGACCTTCCCACTTGAAATGTTCCCTCATGGAATGTAAAGTCTCAGAAAAAGAAAAATCCTCTGGAGGAGAAGCAGAAGGACAGGAGTCCTCTGCATCCGAATCTGAATAGGAAGGAAATCCTGAATTTCTTCAGCTGAGGAATCAGAGTAGTCTGAGGAATGATCCATTCCCTCTAAATCTGCCTCCACCCTAGGCCTCTTCTCTGGGGGGGGGCATAGAACCCCTGATCAAAGTAATCAAGTCCTCTGCCATTTTCAACATATGCTTTTTAGGAACAGGGGCTGGAGAGCTAGAACTATGACCAGGGCCAACAAGACAAGGTTTGGCCTTAGCATGGCCTTTAGCCACTGAAGGAGAAGGCCTAATAACCTTTTGTAAAGATGGAACTACAGATACCCGAGAAGCACCCTCAGCCTGGCCTAACTCCTGAGAGGCCAACTCCTGCAAAAGTAAAGGTTCCCCCTGGGATTCAGCCGAACCCTCGGCAGGATCCACAAATTCAACCGGAGGCTCCGTAGAACCGGCGTCCGCAACGGATGACTCATCCGGTTTAGACCTCAAAGATTTATCCTTACGCTTTTTAGCGGTAGCGGGCGTCGGAGGATCCGACGGCATGTTATAGTTACACCGCTTACCGAAAACAAGCCTGGCACAGTCTAATCTTCGTTTAATGGTGCGCTTATTAAATCTAGCACAAAAGCGACACCCGACCACGTCGTGCTCAGGCCCCAAGCAAGGAATACAGAAAGAATGATAATCCCTATGAGGTATCTGTTTCCCACAAGAAATGCAATTAACTTTTTCTGACATCCGGATAACTGAGGCAAGAAAAGACAAAAAGTTCCCCAACGGGGTACCTGCCCAACTTGGTCTTCGGTCTGAAATTCGATAAATGAAAATTTCAGAACGCCGAACGGCACTTTCAAACGCTGCTTCTGCTTCGGACCACGCGGCAAGAAAGACTGAGGATATGGCGTTGGTCATGCACTTAAGTACTACTACGTACTGACGTCAGCTCTAGGCGACAATGACCGACGCCAGCCTAGCTCTTTGGTATTCGGGCCGACCGAGGACAGCGGACTACCCACAGGTTATGACTGCAGCAATGTGAGACGAAGAACATCTAATTACTGGAAGAATTCATAAGTGAATATCAGGTTAACTACCCTGAATGACAATTTTAAGCCTTCCCATAACCTGAGGTCAGAATAAAACCCTGTACCTTGTATTTATAAGGTGAAGAACTTGACCATTATGACAAACCCATCACCTTCAAATAATGTTACATCAGTGAAGTTTAGTTCTTTTTATCCTCTCAACAGCTGTGCTAAAAAAATCTTTATATCAAAGAACTCCACTTTATTTTTTGATTCATCCCACAAAGATGCAACATACACTTTAAATCAGAAAGGACACCACTCTAAAATTGTACTCTATATTCACCTGTTTGGAGGTGGCACATTAAAAAAATTGAACAGTGCATCATACATTCCCTAAGTGGATGAAAATGATTCACAGTTTTTGTTTTACTTGCTGTACACTATCTTCAGAAGGCCAATTCATAAAGACTGCAACACTAACAAATGTTACCAATGCTTTATAAATAAGGAGTTGAAATACAGCATAATTGGACAAACTAACACACTGCTGACATAAGCAGTGATATGAATGAGTGCAAAAATGTTGCTGGTAGAAGATCTGAAGATCTGTGGGTATAACACACATTGCAGTGATGCCAGAAAAACTGGAAGAACTGAAAGAAAACTAACAGAAGATCTTGAAATACAATTATTAAACAACCAATTATATCTAGTTGGAAAGACAGTGCAAAGCATTTACAGCCATTGACTTAGAAATATTACAGCTTCAGGGAAGAAGCGTCTTAGATTCATGGTTCATTGTTTAAATATGCAAAAGTCATAACTCAGTCATAGCTGACAGACCATGATTCAAAAAACTCATGGGTCTCTCTTTGGAATATAGAAGAGCAAAGAAACAAATCTGTAATAGAATGCCCTAAAATATTGACAGAGAAAATGTCCAAGATGGAGGCACACAACAGCACCCCAATTAGAGCTCCCCCAGTGTGAAAACTGATAAACTGTTAAGATAATAAAAGTTATCAGTTTAGGTTGCTGACTAGTAAATACAATGCCTGAATGCCAGTAAAGAAGAAATCTGGAGAAGGCAAGAGAAAATAAATCCGAAAAAGGATAAGGTGTGGCTGGCAAGAACCGTGCAACTGTTTAGCAGAAAGTAGTTCAAATTTCTGCTTCAGTACAGGAGACAGCTTTCTAGTAATTTAGAGGAAAAAATAACTCAAATGCATTCAGACGTGTTTAAAGTAAGTGAAACAGTGGATGACTATAAAGTCAAATGACACAAGGCAGAAAAAACAGAAGCTTTAAATTATTCAGATGAACCAAAAACAGCAAAAAACAGGTGGAAATGAAGGAAAGATTGGCTAAAAAAGTACAGTTTTGTACCTACCATAAATGTAGATGTTCAAAGATCTACATTGCTGCAGTCCTTACATATGGGTAGTCCGCTGTCCTCGGTCGGCCCGAATACCAAAGTATAAGGCTGACGTCGGTCAAGGCGCTTAGAACTGACATCAGAACGTCAGGGTACAAAAGCGCATGACCGACGTCATATCCTCAGTCTTTTCTTGCCCCAGATGTCAGAAGGCCCTAAAAAGAAAGGCCCAAACCAAAAGACAGCAAAAAACCAACCAACCACCCCTGCACTACTCCTATTTACAATATTTACAATATTTACAGAATTCACAACCCAAACCACACAACCGCCTCTAACTACAGAGGGGAAGGAGGGAGGTAATTGGACTGCAGCAATGTAGATCTTCGAACATCTACATTTATGGTAGGTACAAAACTGTACTATGTTCTTCATCTCACATTGCTGCAGTCCTTATATATGGGTAGAATCCCAAAGCAGAGGTAAGGGAGGATGGTAAAACTATAAAGCATTAGGAGCTGCCAAAATGCCCTGTAAAATTGCAGTGGCAAAACCAGCCCTAGATTTAGAGTAAAGTGGAAGGTGGTAATGCTTAGAAAAAGTATGCACTGAACTCCAAGTAGCTGCCTCCAAAATATCTTTAGTTGCCACCCCCCTTAAAAAGCTGTAGAAGTGGCAGTAGCCCTAGTGGAATGAGGCCTAATCCCAGCTGGAATCTCCTTACCATGATGGGAATAACAGAAAGCAATACAAAACCCAATCCACTTGGAAATAGTTTGTTTTGAAACAGGCTTGCCCTGAGAACTCAAAGCAAATGAAACAAATAACTGCTGAGACTTCCTGAACCCTTTAGTTCTGCTCAAATAATATCGCAACTGCCTGTGTATATCCAAAGTGTGCAAAATCTTTTCCCCTTTATTTTGGGGGTTTGCATAAAAGTAGGCAAATGAATAGTCTGGTTTAAAGCCACACTAGAAACCACTTTAGGCATAAAGGAAGGATTAGTACGCAAAGATACCCTATCCTTATGGAAAATTAAGAAAGGCTCAACCGCCATAAGGGCCTGTAATTCAGAAACCCTTCTCGCAGAGGTAATGGCCAACAAAAAAGCAGTCTTCCATGATAAATATTTGAACTCGGCAGTAGCTGCAGGCTCAAAAGGTTGTAGAGTGAGTTTCTCCAACACAAAATTGAGATCCCAAGCAGGAGTAGGAGCTCTACGTGGGGGTCTTATATTCTTTGCCCCTCTAAGGAATTGCTTAAACAAAGGATGAGAAAACAATGGTGGGTCACAGTCATAGTGAGCAGAAATTGCTGCAGCATGAACCTTAATAGAGGAGAAGGACAAACCTTTGTCCAGTAACTCAGTAAGGTATTGAAGAGCCACACTTAAATTAGGCTTAGAAACATCAAAGTCCTTTGCTGTACTCCAAAATAAAAACCTCCTCCATTTATCTGCGTACACTTTCCTTGTACTAGGCCTTCTGGCCTCCAAAATAACATTCAAAACTTGCTGTGGAAGCTGAGACCCTCCAGGGTTTAAAACAGAATATGCCAGGCTGTTAGATGTAGAGAGTGAAGTTTGACATTGAGTAAATGACTGTTCTCCTGAGACAGCAGGTGTGGAATCGAAGGCAACGGCCATGGAGGCTCCCGTACCAGACTTCTCAGTAATGGGTACCAGTGCTGTCGAGGCCAATCTGGAGCTATTAAAATCATCTTTGGCTTGTCCTGTCTGACCTTCAGGAGTACCTTTGGGAGGAGAGGCAGAGGTGGAAAGGCATACACATGAAGATTGCTCCAATTGAATGAGAGAGCATCCACTTTCCAAGCTGTGGGATGAAACCCTTTGTGCAAAACTTTGGCAGCTGGTAGTTTAGTGGAGAAGCGAACAGATCTATGTCTGGAGTTCCCCATAACACTGTCAATTTCTGAAATACATGAGGATCCAATTTCCACTCGTGGGGATCCATAATTTGTCTGCTCAACACATCTGCTAAGGAGTTCTTTGCATCCAGCAGAAACCTTGCCTGAAGATTTAGCTGTAAACTGAGAGCAGTCTCCCACAAAATCATTGCTTGTCTGCATAGAGGATAAGAATGTTCCCCTTGCTTGTTGATGTACCACATGACAGTTGTGTTGTCTGTTAGAACCAACACCTGCCCTGGAAGAAGTAAATCCTTGAAAGCCATTAATGCAAATTGGACTGCTAACATCTCCTTCATGTTGATATGTAGATGTTGAAGTCTGGCAGGCCACTTGTCTTGTACCCACTTTCCATTTAGATGAGCTCCCCAAGCTTTGTCTGAGGCATCTGTCGTTAGAATCTGACTCGCCTCTGGCGGGTCACAGAGAGTCCCTTGTTTAGGTGACATTCCTGAGCCCACCACAAAAATTCCTTTTGAATGCAAGGTATTATCTGAATGACAGTGTCCATATGCTGGCAGTGCTGTGTCCATACATTTTTGAGATACCATTGTAGCTTCCTCATATGCAGTTTGGCATTGGGAAGTACCAGAATACAAGATGCCATGAACCCCAAGGCTTGAAGGACTGTCCTTGCAGTCAGCCTGGACTGATGAGACAATTGATGGAAGTAAAGAGAAAGATTCTTTTGTTTGTCCGGGGTCAAAAAGGCCATCTGGGATGCTGCATTCAGTCTCACACCCAGAAAGCACATGTCTTGAGAGGGTACTAGTCTGGACTTTATTTCGTTCACGGAATACCCCAGGCATCTTAGCACTGCTATCACATACTGTAAATGATGAAGAAGTTCGTCCTTTCCTTGGGCCAGAATCAGGCAATCGTCCAAATAAGGATAGATCTGTATTCCTCTTAGCCTGAAGAAAGCTATCACTGGAGCCAGAACCTTCGTGAACACTCTGGGCGCAGTAGATAAGCCAAAGGGCAATGCAGAGAACTGATAATGAGAAGTCCCAGTCCAGCAGATACTTTCTGCAACTGAGCCTGATAGGAACATGAAGGTAAGCCTCCTTGAGATCCAGAGTCACCATCCAGTGATCTTTGCCCAGCAGAGGTAAAAGCTGTTTAACGTCAACATTTTGAACTTGGGAATGTCCAGATATGTGTTGAGGATAGATAAATCCAAGATTGGTCTCCACATGTTCCCTTTCTTTGGTACTAGGAACAGGCGAGAATAAAATCCTAGGCCCACTTCTGGCAGAGGGACCGGTTGTATGGCCTTCATTTGAAGTAGCAGAGAAATGTGTTTGTGAGCCTGTAATCTTTGCTGAGGAGGAACGTCCGGCATGCCTTTGAAAGGAGGCAAGGTATGGAAATAAAACTTGTAAACTCGGTGTATGATATCCAATACCCATTTGTCTTGGGTAATCAAATTCCAATTTTCCTTGAAGAGTGCCAACCTTCCCCCCAAAGGAGCTGCCAGGCAAGAAGGATCTGGCAGCTGAAAAGGTAGGTCATTGGGCCTGTTTACGAAAGGACTGGCCCCTGCCCTCACCCGAAGATTGTGCAGGAGAACTCCCTGTTCTAGGTCTGAAAGAACTCTGAGCTCTGCCCCTACCACGTCTAGATCTACCCCTAGACTGAGAATCATAAGAAGGATACGTCCACCCCTTAGCAGGCCAATTCCTACTAAACTTTGGAGGCTGTACTTGCAAAAAATCTTTAACAGCCTGCATGGACTTAGCCTTGTCTTCCATTTTCTTCAAGACTGACTCCACGGGTGAACCAAACAACACATCAGACTGTAAAGGAGCATCCAAAATCCTTGTCTTAACATGGTCAGATAAATTCTGATCCCTCAGCCATGCGTGCCTGCGAAGAACTGAACCAGTGGCAGCCACTCTAGACGAGGCCTGTAAAGCATCAAAACCACATTGTAAAGAATGCTTACCCACCTGCTCTGAAACATGCACCAAATCTTGTAATTCTTTACACTCAATGCCTTCTGCCAGAGCATCCACCTTAGACCTCAATTGAGAAAGAAGATAGTTTTGATATTTCAACATATGAAACTGGCAATTCAAAGCCCTCATAGCTAGGGTAAAAGATGTATAGACTTTCTTTCCCCATCTATCCAAAGCTCTGGCCTCTATCTGGAGGAACCGGATTTTTTTTTACAACAGATGCCTTGACACCCTTAGGTCCCTGACTAACAGTTTCTGGGTCCGCCCTAGGACTCTTATAAAGATATTTATGAGCCTCAGGCACCCTGTAATACCTATCCGGTTTAACAGGAGCAGGAGGCAGAGAATCAGGATTAAGTGAAGCCTCTGCAAACACATCTTCCACAACATCCAGAACAGGAGGTATAGCCAAGGGCCTATGCTGGGGTAAAAGCAAAAATTCCCTAAGCCTTTTCCTGGAATCAGAGAAGTCCTGACCTTCCCACTTAAAATGTTCCCTCATGGAATGAAGAGTCTCTGAAAAAGAAAAATCCTCTGGAGGAGAAGCAGAAGGAGTCGAATCATCTGCATCAGAATCAGAATAAGGAGAGTACTCCTGCAAGTCTTCAGCTGAAGACTCAGAAACATCAGAAGCCTGCTCAAAACTCCCCAACTCTGGCTCCAACCTAGGCCTCTTATCAGGAGGGGGCAAAGAACCTCTAATCAGAGTAATCAAATCTTCTGCCATTTTAAGCATGTGCTTCTTGGGCACAGATCCTGCTGCACTAGGAGAGACCCCAACAGAAGCTAAACCCGGCCTGCCTCTGGGAGAAGCCTTGGAAACAGAAGGAGAGGGCCTAACCACCCTAGGAAGGGAGGGGAGTACAGTGACCCGTGAAGCCCCTTCAGCCTGACCTGCCTCCTGAGAGGCCACATCCTGCAATATTAAAGTCTCCCCCTGGGACTCCAGAGAAGCCTCCGTCGAACCACGGTTCCACTGGCGTCTCTAAAGAACCGACGTCCGGAACGGACGACTCTTCTTGCCT